>NC_073705.1:49251027-49551027 GCF_023634085.1 Falco cherrug | reverse complement strand
TCCCCTTGTTTTTAGTTTATTTTGAGTCACCAAAACCTGTGCAAGTATACTGATGTGATGGTGCTCACTGGGCGCTGCAATTTAATGCTTTTGTGTATTATATTGTTCTCTCTTGTGCCTTCATTTGTGAAAATCCTAAAATTAATTCCTGTTCCTGTGGTTAGTCATTCCCATCAGAATTTGCTTTCTGTTTTTGAAGCAGGTGCTTTACAAGTTAATAGTATATTAGTTATTCACACAATTTATATCCCTCAAATTCCTGTATTTGTAGTGTATTGTGTTGTGTAAGGCATAAGGCCCCAGTGCTCTCTCTGTTGAAGCTCAGCTTTCAAATTGGCTGTGACATTGCCTTCTTCTGACTACCCACTGTGGAAACAAATCTGAACATAGACACACTTTTAAAATCATCAGCTTTCAAGACTGTTTTACATATTGACAGGTGGTAGCTGAAAAGCCAAAAGGAAGAGGCAAAGTGTGTCTTTCATACACGCTGGGTCTTTCTATCTGGGAAAGAAGCAGTCACAGAAGAGGGAAATCTCACTTTATAAACACATGAACAGTTCACCCTGCCAACTGTCAGGACATGACAGGGACTCCAGTTCTTCTAATAGGGATCCAGATGTGAAACCCTTCAGAAGATGTTTTTTCTGCCTCTTGCTTCCTTCCCACCCCCCCCACGCCCACCCCCCAAACCTTGCAAAGTTTATCTTCAGTCACATCATCAGCTCTATAAAGGAAGACAGAAGTAGGAAGAGAGACAAACCCAAAAATCTTTTCTGTATTTTTCCTTTAATTTTCCCTGATGGTGCTGTGGGTATTTCTAATTGGAACAGCACGAACTTCATCTTTGCCTCCTCTCTGTTTCCTGTGAGCATGCTCAATTAAATATTATTTTTCCTGTATCTGGAAAAAGTCCCTGTAGAGATTGTCATTGTAGGCAAGTGATTCTATTCCTATTTCATTGTCTGATGGCTTTGATGAGCTGGACTCAGTCTTCTGTTACCGCGATGATACAGCACAAAACCATGAGGTAGTAGGTCTTTTTTCACAGATCTGTTAGTGTGGGGGTTTATTTCCAGTTTCTTCATGACTAAAAGTACTTTAAAAACCCATTGAACATTTGACAAATACAGCAAATTGCACGTACAAGCTAATTAAGCAGAATTATCCCACAAATACTAGGATGGATGTCATGTTTGAGTTACTTGTATGATATTTTCTAACTGGAGCTGTGTTTTGTTGTCATTTGTTTGTTGGCAGTTTGGATTATTGTGTTTGGGGGGGTGGGGGGCAGTGGGGGGCACTTATCATCATTTTATACCCTCTGGTTATGTTCTGAAGGAAATGATGCTTCCATAGGTTAGTATGTAAGTAAGTAAGCAGTACCCTTAGTAAGCAGTACCCACACAAGCTTTACAATTTCAAGCTTTCATTAGACTACCTTTTCTACTGGCAGCTTTCCTTACATTCTGAAATCCTTCAAAAAACACTGTAGAATATGAAGCTATCACATACAGTTGATTTTATGTTTTCCCAGTCGCAAACTACTTAGTGCAAATAAAATTTTGTGCCACTCAGCCCAAGATGTGTTACAGTGCTGTTAAAGCCCAGCCTGTTAATTACAAATGTTTTGCACTGTTTGTGTGATGCACAGACTTCTTGGAAATAGGTTTCCTTTGGCAGCCTGTAGTTTTACAGTACAGTCAACAGAATGTTGCAGAATAGCAGTTATAGGAATAAGGAGAATGCACAAGTTATTGGAGTGAACGCTTTAATGCTGATACATTTTTTCTGATAAAAGCCACTCAGATAAGAGGATATTCAAGTTACTGTAGCAATTAGTTTTTCTAAGATGTCTATCTGTATGAAATGTTTCATGGTAGGGAAAAAAAACAGAACTCTGTAGAAGAATACAAAGTTTATTACATTCCTAGACTACATTATCCTTGTCAGCTAGATTAAAGCATTCTCCTAGTTTCTGTCCTATATTACCATAACAAGTGAGGAAATAATGTAGTGTTGTTACACAGAGCAGCTTATAAATTTTGACATAAGTGTGAGAGAAATCACTTGAAATGTGAAGCAACCAAGAGGAATAATTAGGAACAGCAGAACGATCTCAGTAATATGACAACAGTTTCTAAAGCACCCCACAGGATTGAAATCATCAGGTTTGCTTGACCTATATCTTTAATAATACAGCTCATTGCCCTTGTATTGAAGCTAGAGGGTAGGACAAAGTATGAGCTTTATCATGTTTTAGGAGAAATTGCAAAAAGTTTATTTATTAACGCAGCACAAAATGGCCCATTTCTATGATTACCAAACAGGAAAGCAAGTTGGGCCACAGTTCACCACACAGAACACTTTATAGTCAGGCTTGGCTGGCAAAAAATATTATGTAACACTCAAATAAGATAAATGGCTGCATTGGCAGTGGAAATAACCTTCTGTTTAATTAGAAAATAAGAGCTATATGGGACAATAAAAGTGGTTACTGCTGCCCTCAGTCACTGTTTAATAAATATGATAGTGCTGAAGATAATGCTAAGTGTTATTTATTTGTGTAATATCATGGGCTCACTAATTGTTCATGTTCTTGATAGTTACCCTGCATGCAGAATGAGTGCATTTCACATCTTCTTTGTTTAATTCTTTAAAAGGGAAGACAATTTTTTTAAAAAACTTTTAAACTGTTTTTAAAAGCTGAAGATGTGTGATCAAAGTTCATTCACCTCTCAGTGGTGCTGTAACCAGACTGCTGGCTTTCATAGCTTACCTTCAGGATAATTAAGCTTTGCAGCTAGTTGTTTCATATTTTTCAGGCTGGACTGTCTATCTCCCTCGGATATGTTTCTATGCCTGTGAGAGGAGAGCAGCATAATTCGAGATTTTAGCTGTCCAGGGCATTGTGGATCTGTTTATAACAAATACAGTTCTAAGGTCTGATTTTAGCATGGTTTCACCTTCTTTTGGCTTCATTTGGAGTTTTAAATGCTAAATATGTACAAATCAAGTCCTGTAGGGCACAGTGCGGAAGACTGATGATTTCAGCGAAGGCTTCTCTCTAAAGGGAATAGTTCGTACAGGCAAATTGAGCGTCAAGTTCTGTTATGTGCATATGTATCAGAAGTTTCCTTTATCTGTAGAGCATGTTTATTAGATATGGCCTTTGTTCCTGGTTTTGCGTATTTAGGAATGTACACATATTTATCAAATGCTTGGCAGAAAAACAGGGCATGGGATGCATTTTGCAATATAGTTTTAACAGGCTTGGTATCCCAGCCCTATTGCTTTTGGCCACAATCTTTGTACTTTGAATCTACAGTAAGTACAGGGATTTGAAAAAGGATATCAAAGACTTTGCTTGGGTTTATCCAAGGGGAAAATTCAGAAGATGTTTCATCAACAAGTTTTAACTCCTCCTTCCTCCTATACTCCCCCCTGCCCCATGTAGACTGTATGTCAAGAGGCAAAACAAAACAAAACCAAAAAAAACCCACAAAAAAAACCCCAAAACAAACAAAACCCCACAAAACCCCTTTTCTTCACACAATTCACATTAAGCTTCAAAATCCTCCAAAATCCCCAATCTCCCTTTGCAGTCTGGTTCCCACTCTCCAGCTTTCCTCATCTCCCTCTGAAAGAAAAAAGCTCTTCTTTAAGGGACTGATAGGTTGTAGAGCGATGCTTAGCAACAACATTCCTGTGCCTTAAGTAGCTGCAAGCCCCTAGCTGAACCCTTTGATGTGACTGTCAGGGCAGATTTATTTTGTTTTAGCACATTGTCTACTTGTCCAGATGTATCAGGAGATAAAAAGGAGTCATGTTTACACTCTTTTGGGGAGGGGGAGGGGGGGAGGAGATGTAATTAAATCGCATTTTTGATGAATCTCTGAGAGATGGAGATGAAGAACAGAGGAATTGGCTTGAATATAGAGGGGAAACCCACTTGCCCGCCCTAACACCTGACATTGTAGGAAAATGAAGTGTAAAGCCATAGCACAATGTGTTGATTTGGTTCTGCTGAAGCCTTTGACTTTGTGTTTTCTCATGTGCTGGTAGTTCACCAGAGTCCAGAAAGGCCCATTAGAAAGTAGAGCTTGTGCCCTATAGACTCTTCCCTGTGTATGTTATTTAATAGATTTATTTGTCCAGGTTGAAAATAACTGTGTTTTTTTTTCTCTAGAATGTTAATGTTATAGATCACATATCCCAGAACTTCTGGCTGCGGTAAGTGGCTGTCAATCAAATACTTAAAAGAAAAATAAAAATAATTGAGCCTCAGTGATCTTGGATAAACAAATGTGCAGTGTAAGGCAGGCCTTGCTGAATTCTCGCAGAGAACAAATACCACAGATAAATCCATTTTTGTTTATTTGCTTTTAACTTGCGCATTTAGCAACACCACTCTGAGCTCTATTAATAACCTGCGGTGTGCAGTGACAAGTCTGATTCCAGCATTCAGTATGCCGTGGGTATGCCAAGTGAATAAAATGCTAGTTTTAATCTGCTGTTACAAAAGTTACTCTATTTGCATTTTAAATAGGTTACACTACAGCACCCCCTTCTGCTGACTGAGTAGTGTGACAAGAGGTTTTAGCTGCAGTTCAGTTTTATTCCCACATGACAGAATGAAGATGCCTTGAAAGCATTTTTAACCTTCCTGTTGCTTAGTTCCTGTGCCTATTAGAGGAGACAAGCACAACTCAACAATAGTCATTAAACTACTGTTATCTTATAATTCTTAGGATGTAGCTTTCCTTTTTGCAGACCTGTCCATCCTTCTAAAAAAAGGAAGCAGACAGGGGCCAGCAGAACGAATAGCAAAGCAAAGTGAACGCTCTTACATTGCAAACGAATACGCTTGGTCAGTGAAACGTATAGGCAGTTCTGCATTCCTCTGATTGTCATTGAATATGTTTGCAAGTGACAATGTTACGTTACTGATTTAATTTATGAAAAAGTCTCAGAGCTTCCTATCCAAAAAAAGCAATTTATCTTGCTGATTCCGTCTTTGCTTTTGAAGAATCTGTGGCCATCAGACTGGCAAAAACAAGTGTCAAAGTTCTGAGTTGTCTGCATTTCAGAGTACAGGTCTATGAAAAGTAAGAAGTTGTGTGTAATGTGTATTTGAGTTCTGCATCTGTGTTTATATGTAGTGTGTTTACTGTTGCTATGCCATAGCACAGCACAAACCTCAGCAATTGCTGCAACAGTGCCGTGTTCTGTAGTGGTGATATGACGGGTTGCAAAATATTGCAGGGAATGACTGAAGGAAGCTTGGGATTGAATACATTATTGGTGGACTTCCCTTCACATAAGTGACTTCTGGGTGCTTTTGCACCTTCTGTTGAAGCTGTAATATCTAAAGCCTCAGTATTGTCCTTTCACTCCTCCAGGGCGATGAGCGCAGTGCAAGAAATGGCATGGTTGGGCAGCGGTGAGCTGGGAACTTGGGGAAGGGTTAGCGGCTGCTGGCATTGAGAGCTTTGTTTGTGGTTCTCTTTACAAGACACTTCAAAGAATAGTTGTCTATGACAACTCAAAATCCTCTAGCAACGCTTTGCTGAGTTCTCTGGTTTGAGATATGACAGGCTTATTTGTGGTGCTTGGTGGTTGTTTGTTTTTTTTCTTGCACTTTATTTTACTAGCGTGTAAGCCTGTTGCATCCTGCGTACTGGAAATGAAAAGAAAATAGTATGTGTGTTCCCAGATGGTGAAGAAGGTAAAGGTGCTGGTAAAGAAATGCAAGATAAAATATATACTTCTTGCTTGAACTTACTTTCCCAAACTCAGGCCAGCAGATTTTTCTTCATTGTTTTACACTTTTGTGGGCTTTTTCTCAATTTCCTGATTTTCATTAATATCAGTCTAAGAGAAGAAAAAACATTCAAGAACCTACTTTAGGGCTGAGTATGATTTAGCAACTTTGAATTTATTTTGTTGTGTGTCTGTGCGTGTGATTTTAAATGGATTTATTCTTATTTTAAAACCTAGCATTAAGTTTTACAGTGAATAGATTGCTTGTTGGATTGTATTAATGGGTATTACTTTCATTTACTCTTGTGTCGCTAGAATGTTCAAGTGCTCCTTTAGGGACAGATACTGTTACCTGCCATAATGAATGATACTGAACCACTTGAGCAGTAAGATTTAACTCATCACAAATGAAAATATTAGAGTCTGGTATACGATTAGGGAGAGGTGGTAACAGTGAAGTGACCTTCCTTCAACTCATTAAACTGAACTGAGTGAGCAGCAGAATCTCTTGCATCCTTCTGCTTGTAAGGGTAGACAGCTAAGATACCATTTTTTAAAAGATACAAGGCAAATACCATGCAGTCAGAAGTCACTTTTTTTTACTTTTTTTTTTCTTTTCCCCCTACTGAATTTGAAAGACTAGTATTAAAAAGATGCTAAAATTCTTGGCTTTTTCAGTGATACAAGTTGAAAAATACTGATCGTGAAAGCACAAAAATGGGTGTTTTTTTACGCTATATGTTACAGTAGAACCAATCAATTCAGGCTCCTTAGATGCAGTCATTGCCTTGTGATTATATTTGTGTAAAGTCTTGGAGCCTTTGATCAAAGAAAGGCATTTGTGACTAGGTCTAATCCAAGCTCTTTAAGGTGTTTAATTTGCACGGGGTGTGGGGGGGAAGAGGTTGATAACAGCTTGGATTTAAATTTAGTTTTGCTGAACTTTTGTTTTGAAAGGTTTTCTATTATACACTGCTTCCTTTTCCATACAGAAGATGGATCATTGAGTAAACCTAAAAGGGAAAGAGGATATGGGAGGAAATGGGTGGGGACTTGGAATTAATCTTCTGAAGAAAAATGTTTGATCAGCGGGTAGGAGAGGATGAAAACCTCTGATGTTGACAGCAGGCAGCTTTCTGACTAGTGCGTGATTGACAACTTTGATGCTCCAGTGGGGAGCGAGTGTCCAGCCGTGCTCAGGCATCCTCTGTCTGTGGGTGGTAGTGTTAATAATGTGGCAACTGGAAAGATTAATTGTGGACAAGCAGCAGGATTACGAGGAGGGCTTCACAGGTCTAAAAGGAACAGTGGTAGGAAGGCCTCTGATCTGTCAGCCCAAAAGGAAATTAGTTAGGGCAGGCTGGAGCAGGCTTAAAAAAGGGGGGGGGAGGGGGAAGATGGAGTAATGGGAGAAGGGAAGCATTTAGGATATTAAAACAAAATGAAAAGGATATTGAAAAAGGTCATAAGGGGATGGGGCTGATGTTCTTGAAAGACCTTAATACACAACATCCTCTTACAGTACATGCAGAGTTCAGCTTGTTCTGCTGGGAACTGCAAAGCGACGTTTGTGGTGGCCAGAGCTGCCACGTTAGGCAATACCTGTTACGTGTTCTCAAAATGAACCTGAGAATGGACTGAAACTGAGAATTCTCAAAGACATCTAAATGCAAAATACATGGGAGAGTTTACTTAAGCTGTTTCTGCGAGTTAGTAGCCGCTCTGTGTTTTACTTCCCACCCTTTTTGGTAGAAGTAGGGATTTTGCCAATAAATTCCGTGTTACCATTAAAGAGGCCATTCATCATGCTTACTAATGTTATTAATCAAGATACACCACAGTACTCTTAAAATGAGATCATTTTGATAAATCATGTATGACACGAAAAGACTTTATTCCTTTTAAGTGCAATTTAGACTGTAATTTTTTCCCTCATTTATGATTCATGGGAGAAACATGGATAAAATTCCCTTGCACATTTACTCCTTATCTTCAGTAATAACTCAAAACTGCTCTTAGATGAAAATTCAGGGTCTGATTCACCAAAGCTGAATGCCAGCTCATTATTTTCTGGCATTCAGTAGTCCAAAAATAATGTCCATACATTAGGTGCTTTTCACAATAGTTGAATTTGGCTGCACACCAGACATATCGATTACACTCAATTAAACCTAAATGCATAAGAATTATCTTTGTTCATTTACATTTTTGATCCAGTTGCACCCTGCTTTCAACCTTGCAATTTAACATTATGTGAAAACCAAAAGGTGAAGTAAATTCAAGTGAGGAGTGTAATCTCTCTTACAGGAGAGTAAGGGAAATATATTCTGAAATGCTTTGAATCTTCTTAAGCTCCACTACTTCTGTTAAATAAGCACAATTCTCTTACCTTTTCTTGTTAAAGGTTATTGGAATTGGAAGGCCAACCTAAATATAAGATCGCTGTTCTGCTTGTCATCCTGGTACTACAATAATTTGGCCTACTCTATTAATAGCATCACACATGAAAATAGGCTGCTAAAATGTCCAAAATTAATATTTGCTAAGTTCAAACTCACATGCTTGATTATAGCTAAAACATTTGTGTTAATTATTAAATCTAAAAATGTCAGAAATGGGTTGCAGCATTTTTTTGCTAACATGGGTATAAATATTAGATATTTTTTTGTTTATGCTTGTGTTTAGACATATAAAAAGAAATGTCTAGTAGAGAGATTTAATTTGGAAAGCAGAGTCATTTAAATTTTAGTGTTTCTCAAATCGTGAATCAAAGAGGATTGGCTTATCTGAATTACCGTCCCTTCTTTACTTCCTTCAGCAGCTGAAAGTATTTGAAGGAACGTGTGTAGCTGCCAAAAATAGCAGACCATTTGTATTTTGGAACCATTGGTCTCCACAAATTTGTTTCAATGCAGCAGATGTACGGTATATCCTGATACTACACAGGGTGTTCCCTTACCACTGCCATCCAAATACTGGGGGGTTCATTCCTTGAAAAGTGGAATTTGAGGATTCAAAAAATAAAACTTCTCTTTAGTCTAATTAGATTTCTAGCCTCTTGAGAGCCAGTAGCTGGTGTGTGGCTGACTTAATTTTCTTCAAAATGTTAGTGTTATTCTATTGGTTTTTCGGCCCTTCAGACTTCACTTTGTGTTTGCATACTAGAAGAGCATTTTTCACTTCCACATCATGCTAAAAGTTATGCATCACAGACTTAGAAGGTCAGAATCCTGATAGTTTTTCGAAAAATTATTATTTTGAGTCTTAGTAGGCAAAAGAAACATAAAGCCAAAAATTTCTCTTATCCTACCAATACCTGCCTTGAAGTTCCTTTCTGGTCTCATAAATTCACTCAATAATAATAATAATAATAATAAAAGAAAACAAAAAACTTAGGAAAGAGGCTTCCTATATTTTCATAGGAAATCCTTTCTGATGAGATACTTTTATAAAAATAAATTAAGATGGCATATTAGTTCAGAGTAATCAGATTGTGTTTGTCTTCTTTATTAGGACAGGTTAAATTACTACTTTAAATTTTCTTAAAAATGGCTACTGATGAAAGTCAGTCATTCAGATCTTTGTGACATTCAGCAAAAAATGAGAAGCACAGTTTAAGCCATGAGGTCAAGACAAAACTGGGCAACACCTTTTTCCTTCCTTCCCGCTTTCCATCCAAATCTCATCTGCTGTGTTCTATTTTTCAGTACTGTGGTCAAACGCCTAAAACCAGATTGTAAAATAAACCCCTATTTCTGTGTCAGGTTAGGAGGTCACCTCAGTAACCCTACAGAGTTCAGGCAAGTTATGAGAACACCATGCATTTGTTTCCCCCTCTCCTCCTTAATTAAGGTGAGTCTAATTTATGCTGGAGGTTTGTAAAGGCAACGGCTAACTCACAGTTAAGGATGCTTGGCTGTGGAGCAGGGGAATTGGGAAATGCCGTTTCCTCAAGGAAAGCTGGCCCTCCACGTGAGCATGCCATGTCACCTGTTGGTTTCCCAGGAACAACAGTTTATTGGAAACAGGCCGGCCCGTTGGAGAGCTGTAGCCTAGTTCCCAGCTAGGGAGAAGAGAGCAAGAGCTTTTGTAGCCTGCCATATGCAGTGGTCCTGTCATGTCCTGCTTTTGCACATCATCTAGTCTCTTTCTTTATCCCTTCTTTCGCATTTTACCCCTTTCTTTCACTGGCTGTATGGCTCCTGAGTTCCTAGAAAAGCAAATGTAGATAAAGTTGTTTTTCCCTGACCGTTCCCTAGGAATGGTTAAAGACGTGGTGTACTGTTGCTTCCCATCCTATTTTCTGCTATCACGAGGCTCTTGAAGACCTCACAGTGAAATCAAAGCCCCATTGTGCTTGGTGCTCTGCAAACTCATGGGAAGAAACAGTCCCTCTAAAGCAGTGTTTTGGTACTCTCTGCCAACATGTCATAAATTCAACCCAAAATGAATACTTTGAAATCTTTTTCTGTTCTTAGGCAGACTGTGTTCCTCATCGCACATTTATATATGTTTTATATACTAATTTAATCTGTAAACTATTAATTTCTAGTTAGTTATACCTAAAAATTTTTTGGGAAAAATCTTGAGGAGGAGTTCTGCGGAAAGTTTCTGAACATTTTATCACAAATATGAACAAATCGTGATGGTCCAATATTCTCATGGGTTAAGACGTGTGAGTTGATGCCATCAGCATTATGAAGGGATCGAATTGACACATTGCTGATTTATTGGTACGCAGATATTTAGGCAAGTTTTCACAATATATGCAAGTTATTGAAGACTGTTGCTATTGTGTCTCAGAGAAAATATGTGTGCACAAGAGATTTAAAATGAGTCCTTAGGCTAAGTAGGTGTTCATGCAGACATTTCTTGATATTATAATAAGCCAGGTATCTGCTAAAGTATGAATACTTTTAGGCATTGAGTGTGTTTGAGACAGAATAAACTTAACAGGAAAATATTACGGTTTGTTTACATAAAACAAAGTCTTTCAAAAGTATGAGTTGATCCTTTAAGTTGGAACTATACCACAGATTGTCCCATTAATCATATACCTTTCTGGAGAAATGTTTTTTTGTCAGTTTAAAAAATGTATAATACAGTGACTTCCTTCGCTCTTAATTGTAGTTTCCCTGTGGGTATATTAAAAATCTTTTTAAATAAATCATACTTTCTTACTAAATCCAAGTTTTGCATCTGATAATGCGGTTTCTACCATTGGGCTGATCACTGCAATGTTATAATATTGTTTTCCATTTTTTATTTGAATGTAAATCACCAAATGAGAAGCAAGGAGCTTTCAAATTGCTTAGGTCATTTCTCTGTGACCTTACTAGATGACTTTGACAAGTGTTAAAACTGTGATGAATGAAAATAAACAACAGTATCACAGAAGTCAAGAATTCTTGATAATTGTGGGTCAGACTTAGAGAATGAGTATCATGCTGTCCCCAGGAAATTTGCCTCTTCATCAGCTCCCTGAAAAGAAAATAAATGAGTTGCACTGGGAAATGTTGGGGATTTGAGATATTCCCATACTAGATGAGAAACATGTTGCAAAGGAGAAATCCCCAACACCTGAAATATTTTCTAAGGTGCAGATACAATCAGATCCTTAGCAATCCAAGCAGTGTCTTGAGCTCCCTAAATAAATAATACTTCCTCAATTATTTTGTTTTTTTCTACCACTTCTCATTGGAATTAGATGTATTTAGCTAAGGAAATCTTCCTTTGTATGTATGTGTGTATTGAAACAATTTTACTTGCCCCATCTTTCCATAAGTGCATTGTATATCTGTTGATCCCTTATCAGGAACATGCCAACATGCTGCTCTTCTTCCTGTATTGTAAAATTTGTCAAGTGTAATATATTAATGGCTTCTACAGTTACTGATGTGTGTAGGTGTCTAAAGAATTTGTGGCATGCCTTAGAAATAAGGGTAAATATTAGCAGAGAAATACAAGGATGCAAATACAACCTATGTGACGCAAATAGAAGAATATCAACTATCAATGGGTATCAATGCTTTTCCATTATAGCCAATGTAGCCTAATATCAAGCCACATTTTACTCATCAACAGAAAGCAAAATCTCCTAAACAATAACCATTGCTTGAATTAAAATTACTCTAAGTTTAGGGTTTGAGAGGTTTTTCGTTGAATTTTTTTGGTCTGGTTCATTGGTTGTTGTTTGGGTTTTTTTCCTACTGTAGCTTCTCCTGCATCTGTAATTTTGATGAACAAGGTTTGAAAATCTGGCACTCTTTTACAATCTGTTTAGTAACAAGTACAATACTTAGCTTGCACAAAACATACAGGCTCATATGAAAGCAGAGATATCTCAATTTAGTAAATGTTTGGTTACATGCCTAACTTAGGCTGTGAATAGTCTTTATTGGCCTTGTAACTTTTATACCTTGTACTACGGTATACTGCAAAGCTTGGATGGCTTTAACGCTTGCAAGGGTACAAGCTTCTCCTCTAGTAATACTGTTAGAATTTCTTTACTGAGCTATTTGGTGACCTTTTCCTGTAAAACTGCACCCATTGTAACCAGCTTCCCTCAAAACTCTTTGTATTCGTAGTTACCTTCCACTGCACAATAACTTCTGATGTGTATGTCACCAATACTTGAAGACATAGCTGCCACATGTCAATGCTGTCACTGTCAAAATATTCCACTGAATATTAAGAGTAATACAATCTATACAAATCTTTTTGGAAAATAGCTTAGGGCCAAATGTCAGTATTTGGTAGGGAAAACAAATAATTGTCTTTCTGCTGGTGCACAGGTTTACTTAGAAACGCTATTCAGGATTCCAGCCAGGGTCTCTGCAAAACAATCCTAACCCTGGATGATATTCTGTAGAATTAAAGTTGCTCTAAGCGATTGCTTAGCTCAAAGGTAATGAAAACTGTTTGATATTTGACAGGGAATTATATACTGTACATAAAATAACAGCAAAACACCAATAAACAAACCCTCCTGTGTTCTTGCTTTTCCTAAAATTGGAAATAAAGCTAAATTGCCCCTTCACTCCAATATCCTTCTTAGAAGCTCTTGAATTTTGCTCACTCAGTGGTATATTGCTGAAAAGGCAAAGTCTCTTCCAGTAATTTTAGGAAAAGCTATCATCAAGCTGTCAACAGTCTAAATTGAGATTAAAAGTACCAAAGAGAAACCTTCACTATTATCACAGTCCCATATAAGTACACTTGAATAGGCAGATAACATCTAGAGTGTACAGTACGAGACCACTTATTTCTCCAGCTTTTGGAGTGATTTACAGGAATGAAGTCTTATGTTAAATAGTTAGTGACATTTTTTTCCTGTCTTACCCAGAACAACTTGACCCAAAGAAAACAGATAGTCGTGAACAGATGCCTGTTCTTGGAATTAGTTTCACATGTCATATTGCTGGATGTTAAGGGCATCTGTCTCATCCTCTGAGGTGTTACGTGCCCTCCGCTCCTATTGATCATCAAAGGGAAGATTTCTGATACTTCGTAGTCCAGGGTAGATTGAGCTGCATGCTTACAGTTCATCAGAATCAAAGTATTATTCACTGTGTCTGAAGGTAAGAGTCATGTCTGTGGCATTACCTCTGAAAAGGAGGGACCCTGAAAAACGTCTATTATCACTGGTGAGTTGGTGAAGTCAGGATTTTCTGGATTTTTATTCATAGCCGACAAGTAGCATCCTTGCTGTTTAGGCAAACCCGTCTCTATTAAGATGTTTGTTTTGATGCATGATGTGTCCTCATGTTATGACCTGATTTTTGTTAGGGACAAAAATGGGACTGCAACTGTGGTCTGACATAGAAGTTGGCAGCTGGTCTCCAAAAGCAAAAGCTTATACTAATGTACAGAGTCACTCATCTCTCGATATTTTAATATACTGTTGTTTAGGAGTCTAGCAGCTACGACAAAGAAGATTTCTAAGTTACAGCCTGGTCCAGTCTATTTCCATGGTTAATTGTCATTATTGTGGATTTCTGATGGTTCTGAGGTTTAGTCTGACAATTAAGATTTTAATTCGTATTTAAGCTTTTTCTTCTCCAAAACATTATACACCTATTTTACACTTTTGTCTTAACCAGACATTGTAAATCTGGTTTTGAATGCATTTCAATTAAAAAAAAAAAAATATTTTTGAGATTATGATTAATTACAAAATAAGAAGTAAGAATGAAGTGGATTCCTTTGCCTTTTGAAGCTTATAAACCAATATATCTTTAGGGAACTACCTGCATCGAAGATAGCAACTATTTTCTCAAGACTCTCTTTAGTAAATTATTTACAAAATCATTTAGCTTTTGTATTTCTTCTTTTTATTTGTCTCATATTTTCTATTAAAAATTATCATGTGACTTTTAGTGGCCATTTTCCTTTGTGTCTTCTATTAAAACCTATCGTCTTTTTATGTACATTGCAAGGTAGATTGTAAACCCTACAGAGCAAACTCTGTGCCTGAAACTGGATGTATCACTACCATGATATCAATCCATCTAACTTAAACTGAATTTTAAACAGGGTGATGATGTTTCAGATTCACCAGCACCATCCTTTATTTTCATATCTTCCTCCTAACAACACAACACTGCTGCTCTATAGCTAAAAAGCAAGGTGGTAAATGTGGCTTGTCTTGGAGTGATATTGCTCTTTCCTTCAGATGATACATCCAACTGGGTGAAGATTTATTGCACCTTTATTGCGAACTATAGCTTCATGGTCTAATCTTTCTAAATTGGCATCATAGGATCTTGTAATTTTTGTTATGGGGAGAGGTTTAGGTTTCCTCTCTTCTCCTTTACACGTTTTGCTTTTAAGGATTCTGAGTAAGTCTTATTGGTACTTGCTTCTTTAAATGTATTCGGCTTCTGGTGTGGGTTTTAAATGTTTATTATTAATATTTCCATATACTTGCCACATTTTTGCATTATAGTTTTTAAGAGATCCCTTTATTAAGTTCACAGAACAGTGGGATGGCAGAATCTGATTTTTGCTTAGTTTTGAGAAGTATGGTATCTTACCCCAGCTTTCTGTTTTCTGTCTCCTTTTTTCACATGTGGACTCACTCATAACTTCCTTTGGGTAAATATTAAGCTGTTTCACCAAGAGAAACATTTTTAACATCACCTAAAGATTCCCTGATAAAGATGGCAATTTTTTGAAGCTGTGAGCTGTAGAATCTGCTCCTTTAGTAATCATGCCTAATAGCATTGTGCAAACTCTTGTGAGCACAGCTGCCTTGAAGGATTGCAGGCAGCCTTAACAAACCCAAACAAATCCTCCACGGCTGGTGGCTCTGTGCACCTGTAACCATATCATAGCGCTCGTCTTGCAGGGGCGTCCTCTTAACATAATCATTGGCTTTCACTCAGAGTACTGATAACACTTGTTTTCTCACCCAGGCTTCTAGTGATGCTGCCTCCACCTCTCCAGAGACCCACTACACACCTCTGCCGTCAGGATCCAGAGACCTCACCAACCACAGAGGTATGAACTTCTGTGAGGCGGGAGCTTTGCTGTAAGGCCTCCTCTGCGTTAGTTACTGCTGCCTTGGCACTGTACGGAGAACGCTGTGCCTTTCAAGCGCTAGATGAGAAAGCCATACCTGTCAAGACTACAGTTTTTAACTCATATTAAAAAGGATTTAAAGGTAGTCTACTGGGAAAGCAAATAAACCTATGGATAAAAACACTCAGTGATATTTTTGTGTGTGTGAGAAAGAAAAATGTGAAGAGATTAGAGTACTTAAATATTGCTAAGTAGATGATTACACGCGCCATTGGTAATTTTGAGAGAATTTGTAAACTTTCTAATATTTGTAAAGAGAGAGCTTTTTGGCAGTTTCACAATTTAGGGCTATAATTTTGAAATGTTAACACATTTTTGTTGCAATAAAAGGGGATTCATCTCTGTTTTTCAACATTAAAGGTGGATCAGCATTCAATTTCCTTTTTCACCAAGCCTTAGAACTTAAAAAGCACCTTGGGCAAAAATTCTCAAATTCCTTCTGCATACCTATGGAGCAAAAAGTTCAGGGAACAGGTGAAAAACTGAAGCAGTCAGGATGGGTACATTCCAAGCTCTTTCATCTTGGCTCCAAAAAGGAGAAATTTATAAAGCTTTAGCATTTTTCAGCTTAAAAACTAGAGCACCGATGCTCTTAATATTTATTTCCCACATGACACGTGGATTCCATGTTGATGATAAACCGTTTGTATAGGGGCAGGTTTGGTAGAGGACTTGGGATTCAAAGTCAGTCTGAGGTTTATGAAGTGATGGTAGCTCACTTTCAGTGTGTGTTCAAGCTGTGCAGTGCTGCAGAAGACTGAGGCAGTGTTAGCAGAATGCTTTATTACTTGAAACCTCCTGAAAGAATCAGGCAGGTGATGCAACTGAATGAGGAGCCGTGATTCAGGTGGGAAGGATGAGGGGAGCAACTGATGAGACTTTAACTGGTTGCAGCCTGTATTGCTGTGCTTGTGCCAGGGCTAAAAATGGGCGTGAGGCTACACTCTGGTCTTGGTGTAAATTTGTGTGGTGTGCTGGAATTCGGGCGTCCTGGATGTGCTCTAGTGCGTTGTGTTCTGACACTGAGCACATGCAGTAACTGGTGCTTTGTAAAGAGCAAGGGCCAAACCAAAATCCTGGATTTCAGCACTCACCTGGTCTTCAGAGATTAAAAAAACAAACAAACAACAACAACAAAAAAACCCAGAACAAATGAAAATAGCTGCAACCCAGTGTCCTCCTAGTTCCCAAGATATGTGTGGTGGCTTTGGTTTTCAGGTAAGCATATTTGCTTTGAGGCTGGATTTCTGGTCTTGGGTTAAATGGCTAGGGACTAGAAGAACAGTAAGTAGAATGGCAGAACCTTGTAAATGCCTGCTTTCTATAAAATCCCGTATAAAGTACTATTAAAAGCAGGGTATCTTCAGATCTGTTTATTTAGATAATAGTGAATTAGAAGTGTGGCGTCACGGCTGATTTTGGAATCTGACTTGGCGAAAGAAATGCCAGGATCATGAAGCTTCAAAGGATGTGTGCCAGCGTTATTAATTGACTCCCCTGGCACTAAAGCAGTTGCATGGCTGTAGTAGGTGTTGCAGAGATGTCGGTAGTGTCCATTCATAACTGGACCTCACCAGGTTCCAAGTACCACTGTCTTCATGAAGGTTTGAGAATGTCTGCTCACTTACTAGGAAAGGGGAAAATTATGTTCCCCAAATTATCAACTTCTTACCCTTAGGTGTGTGCATAATTCTTTATTAGTTCTGTCTTTATTCTTCCCAGAAATATTCTGCTTTGCATGCTAAACATGCTGAAAATTTCCTTGATGATTAAGCAGAGTTATAAATAAAGTGAATGGAGAAGAGAGTGTCATCCAAAAAAAGGGTAAAATTGGCCCTAAAAGAGACATTGTTAGCATGGTCCAATAAGTTTCTCTATATATGTATATATAAAATATTTTCACAAGGAAATAATTAAGAAAAGTTTCCAAAATTCCAGGTGTTGTAAATAAAGCTTGGAACAACCTGCTGGCAAGGCCCATTAACTCAATCAGCTTCTTTTATACAAAGAAAAATCTCTAAGTTAACAAGTCCATAAAAGATTAATTGGACTCAATAGAAAAATCTCCAAGAAAAAAATGAAATACTTAAACATGCTATTTTAGGTTCTGAATATCTTCAATACTTTTTTTTTTTTCACTGAATGCATTCAGTGCTGTAAAAAATGATTGAATCAGCTGTTGCATATGTAAGTATTGGCAGTTTTCAATGCAAACTGGAAAGAAGAATGCTCTAAGTTTGTGAGCGCTCTTATTTGTCCCTGGAGAAATGTGTTTACCAGAATCTGAAAGTCTGGCAAATGGTTTGGTACAGCTGTAAATTGATTTTTGGGAGGACTGGGAGGGGGAGCAGCAGCAAGCCGAATGTGTTTGAATGGTACAGTTTTGCTTGGATGTTTCTCGCTTTATTTATCTATGAATTTTGCAGGAAGAGCAAAAGCATACAATTCTGCATGTGTTGCACCATGCATCTTATAGCTTTCATGTTCATGCATGCGGTATGTTATTTCCAGACAGGATCTGGTCTTGTTGGGTTGACACAGTATTTTGTACAGGCAGCATTCAGGAACTGAAAAACCTCTCACTTTCAGAGCCCCCAGAAACAGCACGTGACAGTGAAGCATGAGCATGGAATAATACAGAATAATCACTGTAATTACTATATCAGGTGTTAGGATGCTTGAGTATATAAGTACATGAAGAGAGCCATAAATATTGGATACCTATTTTGAGGGTCTAGAAAATATTTCCTCATCTTGGGAAAGTTTTTATTCCCTTAAATTACTTTGTTGCCTAGACCCGCATTTCTAAGTTGAACCTTTACTTGATCCCGCTGTGCGTATTTTTTAGCAGAAAATGTATTGGCCTCCTATGCAGGTTTTGGGCACCTGACAGCAATATGTCTTGGTTCTTTATGAGATCTAATTGCTGTCCCATTAGGCAAGCCTTCCAAAGTGGTAATTTTATAGCCATCTTTATTTTTGTTTTGATTCCAAAACAATGATCTCAAACTCCTAAGGGTCTTCCCTTGGTCTTTGTTAAACTAGCATTTTCTGTCTCATTTTATATGGTTTTAGACACCAGTGATTTACTTGTGTGAAATTTGTGCAATTCTCTTACCCAGATAACACAAGTTAGTTTAAAGAAATGTCCCCCTGCCATACAATGCATTTCACTTATCTTTTAAATTCCAGTGCTTGCACTGTTGTAGTTTTCAAATTTTCTGGTGAAACAAAATATAATGGGCCCCACCTTTCTTTCTGCTTGTCCAGATCCACCTTTAAGGAAAAAATAAATCAGTTTCTTATTGTAGTTTTTAAATAGAAATGGCCACGCTCCCAATACACAAAGTAATGAAATGTCATGTATTTTAGTAGAAACTTGCTCCAAACATTTTGTTTATATCATTATTTTTTTTTAGTGGTTCGTATGTATGGCCCAGGTACCCTTCTGCTTCTTATCAACACTTTATTAACTGGGTACATATAAAATCTTAAAATAGAGCTTTCAATTCTTAACATAGTGACATTGATGGAAAAAGAAATTTTATAATTCTAATAATGTAATTTTAAGGATAATTTGTTTGATGTGTGGAAAAAGGCTTCCTACCCTCCACCCCCCATCAGGTTGTACATTCCTTTTTCATAATGGCATCTTTGCTATGGAAGTTCCGTTGTTATATGTGAACATTCAAACTCAATTTGCTCTTTGAAAAGAACAGTGCTTTCCAATTGGTGGGGAAAAGAGTAATTTATCATTCTATCTCTTGAGAAGTAATATTACTAAATCATGACTCTCATGCAGATCTGTTTTTCCCATATATATAAAAAAAAAAAAAAAAAAGTGCTGGATGACCTTTAGATAAACAGATATTTTATAACCTTGTCTATTACCTGATTTACTTGAAAACATACTTGTTTGCCAAAGCCTTTTGGTTTCCAGTAACATTTCACAAATGACTCCTTTTCTTGTGCTCTTGCTTCTGGGAACAACCAGTGGTAAGGCTGCCCCATACCTTACTGGTAAAAGGAAGAAGCAGCAATTTCCATTAAAAACTAAGCCTATATTTATGTAAGTAGTTTTTAGAACCTTAGCTTGGATTTATGCCAAGGTTTAATAGTTCCAATCTATTCTGGCTTGTAAGAACTTCCTGAACAAATCCACTGTCCTGTGTTGCTGTCTATTCAGTTAATTATCCAAGTGTTCTGGTATGCACAGACATTATTTTCTCATTTTATATTTGAATGATGACTGTCCGAATGAAACATTGTTATTTATTCTACCAATATGTTTAAGTCAACTGACAGACTCGTTTACTTATTTTCTGAAACAGTTTAATCTGAGTTTGAAAGCCATAAACTGCATTCAGAAGCAATGCCCAGAAAGCCAGGGGCAGAATAATTTTAAGCTTCCCATTAGCCCTCCAAAGGTAATTTTATGAAACATTTTTGAACAAAGGAAAAGAGAGATTTCTTCTGCGCTCGGTTTCTCTTTTTGTCTAACAGGGGTGCACTGAAGATTTGTTTTGGAATTAAGTTCTTTCCAAGCTTTTGCATTCCTAAGCAAGCAAAAGCATGTAGACATATAATCTGTTAGAGAGACACCTGAACTTGAGCTGTCTGGTTTGGCTTTTTTTTTTCTTTTTTTTTTCTTTTTCCCTGTGATCATTATACTGTGCTATTGTACTGAGACTCTTTGGCATATTGCATTTCAATAATGACTGGTATGACTATACAGAATGCATTCTGGTGGTGGTTTTTTTAGGGTGTACCATATATAAAACCCAGCTGCTAGCTTTGCAGGAGTTGTGATGTGCACTAGGTCAAGACAGAAGTGTCCCTTAGAATGTCCAACAAGCATTTACCCATCCAGTTGTGCTGGAATTTACAATCTAATAGAAGTCAAAGGAGACATACTGCTTTTAAAATTTGGTATTGAAGGAAAAAGAAGGAACTTTTTGAGAGCCAGAGGGAATAATACAATTTATGTGATGCATGAAAGTCCCAAAATATCCTCTGGGGATTTACCTGTTCTACCTCAATTTGCTCAGCCTGTTTATACTTAAATATTTTCAGGTTCATCTGGAGCTGATAATGTCTGTCAGTCCTTCCAGAACTGAGTGTACTGTTTCAAGATAATACTTCAGACTTTCTGAAGTAAAATTATAAAATTGACACACACTTCTTAATAGTAGATGTTAATATACAAAGTTCTTATTTTCGAAGGCATTCAACTCAATACACACACGCTCTGAAAAGCTGTGCTGTCTTTAAATCACAGACATAAAAAGAAAAGGAAATCGGTTTGCATAAAAACTTACTTCTAGAAAGATAATTATCCTGTTTATATTATCATTGCAGTCTTCTCTGTTGTTGTTATTGACACAGTTGTTAGGTACTCATTGTGTTTTCAAGCCAGAGGCTTATTTAGAGTTTGAAATTGATTGCTGGGAAAGTCACAAAGCAGTTTATGTAGCAACTTATCATAATTAGTTAGTTTTCTTAATGTGAACAGCACTTTATGCTTATCAATTGATTTTTCTGTATATCTGCATAAAGCAGCTCTTTGTATGCTGTCCAAAAACAGAATAATAATAATAAAAAACCTGCAGGTAGTACTTTATCATTCAGTTAATCTAAGGAATCTTAAACAATTTTTTTAACAAAAGATGTCTTTATATGTATATAAGAAGTATTTGCTTTAACTTGTCTAATAACTAAGAATAGGATGAATGAGAGAGCTATAAGCAGATGCAATATATCAAAGTTCTGTATCGGGCAGAGATGCTGTGAATAGTGAGAAATTTTCTTTGTTGGTTTACATGAGGTGTCCTTTGAAAATACTACGGTTTCGAAACTGCCTGACATTACGGTGAGTGATATGCTGCATACCTCTTAGGCCAGGATCTTCTGACCATGAGATGAATAACCTTAAACCAAAACAAACAAAAAAAGTTCACAGTAGCATGGAACAGACAAGATCATATTTTCCAGGGGCAGGAACACTCAAAAATAAGCTGTGACATTTCCTATTAATGCCAGGAAATATGTCCCAACAGTGAGTTGTGCAGTGCTCACTGCCTCAAGGGGAGCGGGTGGAAATCTTTTGGCACTGTGGGAGAAGACTAAAATAAGAAGTCTCTTCTGAAAAAAAAATATATATCTCATTTGGCTTGCCTGTATGAAATGAGAAATTGGGTTCTAGTGCCTTGCTTTGTTTTTCAGTTTGGGAAATGGAGATTAATGAAAGCATGAGAGACAGGGGAGAAGCACGGAAAGCAAAGCAGTGGTACAGATGAGTGCCAATGTGAGAGAAGACTTGGTTAAGAAAAGATTTTGTTTTCCTGCCTTAGTTTCCCTTAGATAAAAGGATTTGAAAGAGAAAATCGGTCAAAGGCGGGCTGGAGTCCTTGCCGTCTGTCAGAAGGTCGTGCCAGATGTCTAAAGAACTCTGTTGTGAGCTGCTTCTGGTACATCCAAGAGAAAGGCAGGCTGGGTCTTTCTCGTAGCCGCTGCTGGATGGCCCCTGCTTGTGCCCATAGACCTGCCAAACCTTACACTTGGAGGGAAGGTGGACAGGACTGACCCATGCCTATTTCTTCAGTGGTGCAGCTAACTTCATACCTCTGACGGGGTATTTTTTTTATTTTTTTTTCCCTTCCAAGCTGCACTCTAGTTTACTGCCTCCCCAGTTTTTCTGCTATGGTTGCCTTGCGGAGAGAAGACTAGGTAGGAAGGGATGAGTGAAACAATGTAGGCAGGGAGAAATGCTAGAAGGCACGTTTCCTTAGGAAGGCTTACTGCCGTGAAATGCTTCCATCTGATAACAGCAGCCCGCCTGTACTGCTACTTGCCCCGAGTCTGCAAATGCATCGGATGTCTCTCCCAGTTGTGTGAGTTGACAGTCAGTCAGAAATGTTGCCTTTCAAAGGAATCAACAGGTCTAGTGCACTTACACATGATTCATTCAGCTCTCTGCTGTGGACTGGTTTTTCACTGGGCAGTAATGAAAGAGCAGATTAAGGAGAGCCTCATGTAGTGCCTCCCCTGAGCCCTAATCTATTTGTTGACTGGAATAGAACCACCACCAATAGCTGTGGTCTTTTGTGGACCAATTTACCTCACTTGCTCCGTAGTGATAGTCTCTGCCAGCGCCTGCGTGTTTCTCTGTAAAGCACAAAGGCTTTTCCAAATGTGGAATAAATTGTGGTTGGATTTCAGTGTGACCTTGACTAATATGGTTCAAGAAATATATTTTCTGGGTCACTGGATTCATGTTCTTGTCACTTGCAGGGTCAACAATTTCTTGTCTGTGAATACAAGGAATGTTGGATTTGAATCAGGATACTGTAGATTATTAAAACTTCAGCATAAAAATGTACTCTTATCTTGTTGTATATTGCAATGATGAAAGCAACCAGTCATGTGAAACTAGGGTGGGGTGGACGAGTTTGGGATGATATATAAAGTGACTCGCAGTTCTGTGCAAAGGCTTTCTTAATGGTCAGAAAAGTGAAGATTTGCTTTTAAATGACAACATATATTAATTTGTGAGCCTTCTCAGTGTTTTGTGGTTTGAAAGCAAACCCAAGGAGTGTGATCAAGCTGACTAGCAGTGAGTTCTTGGAGGATCACCTCCTGGAGAGCTCTGTCTCTGTGGGAGTAAAATACGGGTGTTTCTCTGCTGCAAGACTTTAAAAGACAAAAAAAGTAATTAAGTGATTAATCAAATTTAAATTAAAATTTTATTAAATAGCTAAGAGGCTGGGCACAAAATTCCCATTCTGCATCTAATGGGAATTAGGAGTCTAAGACTCGGGCAGCCTTTCCAAATTGTATGCATTTTTTTCCAAATATTGTAGAGACTTTCATTTTTCCACAGTGCACATTCCCCAATCTGACTGTTGAAGGCCTGAACGTTTTCCATATTTTTGTCACTATTCCCATAATTTCTGTGGTTTTCATTGCAACTTTTCCCATATTTGCCAAAACTAACCTAGCAGCCTGGGCCCCAGTCACCCATACAAGTGTCACATCAGAAGGAATATGATTAATGAGGAAAAAACTGTAACTTCATATTTTTGGGTAGACTAGAAAGTGCCTGATGTTTCACAACATAGCTCATTTTGTCGTGCTGGCAATAAGAAACCATGAGAATGCCCAAGCTCCAAGCAGCGTGACTATAAAGTGGCAGAAAAACATAGAAAACATTGGCTTCTATAAGTGGAAACTTGGGATCCGAAACCATGAACCTATCTAAAATCTTCTTTAGATATGTAGGAGAACTAATGATGCAACGAGTCTGCAACTGGCAATTAAAAAAAAAAAAAAAAAAGTTTAGTAAATTTGCTACTTGGCCTTATAATCTTGTATAATAAAGAATTCCAGTCATGAGCTGCAGTATTACAGCCCTTCCAGAGAAATCAGGTTCAAAGCACACGCAGTCCTGTGCACAGCGTCTCCGGAGAGATCCCTGTGTTCGGTTAGCACTCCAGCCGAGCCTGTTTTTGCAGGAGTCCTCCAATTTTATAATTCAGGCATTTTTACAGCCTCATTGGAACAAATAAACAAACATCTGGAATCATGTGGTATATTTAATTAAAAACTTTTTGTTTGGCCAGAAATAGTAAAATCATGAAAAATTGCCTGTCTCTAAGCTCAGAAAGGCCAAATGATGAAGCTGTTGGCTACAGACAGTTTTACAATGTATTGAAATTCATAGATATGCACACCTGCTACAAGCCCCCCCCCCCTTTATTTTGATTCATAACCATTAATGAGTGTTTAGTGCACAGATTGTAACCCTTGTTTAAATGGGAATTTACTGTTTTCAATAACATATAGACACGTGTTGCTATATTCCATACAGCCTGTACTGTTCTGTAGTACACAGGCAGGAGAAAGCTTTGTACTGTTGGTTAAAAATAAATAAATAAATCTTTACAGTACGTGTTCCATTTGAATATTCTTCATATTAGCATGTTTTAATTTCAGAGGCAGTAAATATCTGCCCCATGCTAAGAGTCTGTGTATTAAATATTGGAAATGTGAAAGATGGTGTTTTCTCATTAAATTAGAGTCCTTAATGAAAATGCAAATTTTCATTGTTTCTTTTAATGCATTTTCTGAGGAAAATTTCAGGAGTTTCTTGATGCTTTTGCTGATGAAACTGCTTGCTGTCATCTGAGATACTACTGGACATTCACAAAATGTTCTGCAGACCAGATTATTATTTATGAAAACAAATCTGCCTAAAGGACTGCTACCATTTTGGATGCACAAATGCAGTCCTTCCTTTGAACGCATGGGACATAGAATCTTACTTTTGAGCTTGGACATCTCAGTTTCTGAATAGCTGAAGCCTCTATTGAGAAAAAGAAAATGACATGCACGCAGGCGGTACTACAGCATCTGAATATTTTTCACAATTCTTCATATTGCTTATAATTAAAATCATTTGGACGTTCCGTTTTGAGCTGCATTTCTCCAAGGATTTAGACTACTTAGCAGGATAGGATGCTTGCGTGACCTTGGCTGCTGTCCTGTGGTTAGTGTTACTGAGCTGAATGAAGAGGACGTGGGTGTCCCCAGAAACAAAGTACTAATTCCCACATAATGAATATGTGTAGAAGCCTACTTTAAAACTGAGGGGGGGAGGAAGAAATTTCCTGCACAGTCAGGGCAGCCATCTGCATAACAGCCATGAAACTATTTTATCCCCTTGTGTGTTGGTTCTTCATGGTGCGCACATCTTGCTATAATGTGTACAGTTCTTCCAATCTATGAACAGCCAAAAAGATGCAACGTATTTTGCATTTCTTTGTTCAGTGTGTGTGCAGTGTTAGGAGAAGGTGAAGGTTCCTTTCTTTAATTTTTGCCTTCAGGAAAGAAAGGGGTATCTTTTATCTTTGTATGATTTCATTGCGTGTTCTTATGCAAGAAGAGAAAGCTGTCAACATTTTATAGGATATGAATACCTGTATTCATGATCTAATGATATGTTTGCTGATCAAAGTTCCTTTCAGAGCTCTGAAAGCAAATGTTAAGTAGGTTGACAACTTCCCTTTTTTTCCCTGTTTTGTGATATTTTTGTGGTCTCTTAGTAGCCTCAGCGGTAGAAAAGTAAATGATGGAAAGTACATCCTTCGTTAGCTTTGTATGCCCTTAAGCAGAGAGATCACACCTGGGGAGAAGAAGGGGAAGCGACAGAGAGGTAAACAGTAAGTATAAACAAGCGACATAGTTTTGTGCCCCTTACAAAACAGAGGATGTCTCACCCCTTGCTTGTTGATATTCATTGTGTTGCCTTTTCCAGTTTGAGAGATCTTGAAAGTTATTTCTCTTTACGCAGGATGAAATTCATTACTGCATGATTGACAACACTGGTATGTTTTGTAAGACCCTTTTAAGAAAGCTTGGCTATGACTCTAAAGTGCCTAGTAAACCTAGGCAACCACCTGAAAGACCCCCCACCTGTGGC
Source organism: Falco cherrug (assembly GCF_023634085.1). Classification (NCBI taxonomy): domain Eukaryota; kingdom Metazoa; phylum Chordata; class Aves; order Falconiformes; family Falconidae; genus Falco; species Falco cherrug. The sequence goes on along the minus strand of NC_073705.1, from coordinate 49,525,205 downwards.
TGCATAAAACTGAAATAAAGAATGGAAAATAACCCATTGAGTGTGCACTTTCCCACCTACTGAGAGCAAAATGCAATGCAGCGCAATTTTAGTACTTGCATGCCACTGGGGAAAATAGGCTCCTAAAATCACGTAGTGAAGCGCTGGAAAAATTCAGTGAATTTGTACTAAGCACTGTGTTATAAAACCTAAGGAACCGTAGGCTTTGCTTCTCAAGTGAAACAGATTTGTATTGCAGTTCTGTTAGAATGCCTACCAAATGTAATGATGATATTTAGCACAGTAGGCTGAAAAAATGTAGGACTGGTGAATAAGTGTCCTTTCACAGGAATGCTATACAGAGGGGGGTGCCAGCAACCCTTGTGATGTCTACCTACAGGCCGAGCAAGACTCCAGTCCCTGAATCTGTTCTCTTTTACATTTGCTCAGTGTTGTGTCACAGAGAGGCGGAAAGAGCACGTGCCCTGAGTTAGCTCTTTCAAAACCATCTGTAGTAGTAGATGCAGTTTCTCACAATTAATAGAGAACTAAATTAATGTTCGTGTCTTGTCTGAGTGGAGTTAGAGTATGTGTGTACCGAAATTACAGGGCTGCCATGCCAATATACTGGATTTTCCCAACTTGCTCAGCTTCCTTACCACCTGCTGCTGCAAGAGCGGCAGCGGGACTAGCTGTAGCACTGGATTCAGTCAGAGATGTGCCTGGAAAACCTGTATCTATCCCCTTTCTACCTCTTCCTCACAGGAGGGAAGCAACTCCCAGATGGTATTTTTGCTGAACTCTGAGTGGGAGCAGCCTGTCTTAAGTCTTTGTTCTTTCCATGAAATATAAGGAGCAGTTTCAATGGAAATAATCCCTTGGGCCCTGATGGAAGAGCCGGAATTTATCCTAAAGCAAAAAGGTTGGCACTACCCCGCACCCCCAAATCAAGGAAATGCACCCCACCACCCCTGCTAAAACCCACCTGATTAATTAAGTTGGCAGGTTGCCTCCTTCTTCTTAAAGGCAGTGAATGATAAATTCGGGGGGGGGGGGGGGGGGGGGATGGGGGGGGAGCGGGGAAGAGCAACTTTATAATAAATGGATTAAATATAAGGTATTAGATCATTCAGAAGCAATTTGGTGCTGTCTAATGCTGACCATTACTGATGTAATGTACGTGATGTGTCAAGAAAAAAGAAATAGTGGGTGAAATTACAGTAAGGTAAAATGAAGATATGTAGACATCCACTCAGCTGCTAATTGTAGATGTAAAGTTTTCCTGTGCCCTGTAACCTGGTGATAGATAACAATGACAGTAGGAGCCTGGAGGACAGTTGGAGTCCCTCTCCTAACTTAGTCATCACACTGGTTTCTTTTAACTTTTCTTCCACCCTGTCATTATAAAAAATAATCCCTTGACCAAAGTGATCGTAATAATAAAGTGAAAGAAAAGTTGTTGGCTAAATTATTATTTTTGTGTGTGTGTTGAAAAATCTGTTTGCAATAAAGAATTAGAATAGTTTTATTCAGTGGCTCCACAAATGAGCAGAATTAGAACATCAAGAGATGCTACAAAGGAGGGAGTGCCTGAAATATTGTTAATGTCTGTCAGTTCTATTCTGCCAGCCTTTATGTGCTTTTCTCTGCTGTCTGTGCGTTTAGGCAGGATAGCTGTTCAGATCTGGACAAGTTGAAGTAGTTTCAATAGGTTGCAAGACTTGTAAATGGCATTCATCTGGGAGACACAGAAAACATCATTCAGGCAGAAAAGGTTCCTTTGAGAAGCTAAAACATCAATTGCAGTTTGGTAAATAAATAAAGAGAAAAATGCAAAGGGCAGGTATGTTCTGCAGAGTACAAAGAAAGCTTGGGAGAGTCCTGGTGGTGACGTGGTCGGTGAGAGTGGATGTCATCTCGCTGTGGCTGACAGGGTCCTAGAAATACACTGAGGGGAGACCCAGGTAAGAAAAGTTACAAGCAGGAAGGCACACGTAACCTTAAATCATCCATCCTGCCTGGAGACGGTATTTTCCTGACGGTTTAATATTTGGGATCTAAAATAATTTCTTGTCAGCATCCCCCCTTAAGAAGCTGCAGTTTTTCACCAGGGAGTTGAATTTTACTGTCTGGTTTTTTGGTTTTTTTTCTTCTGTTTTTTTCACTACCACAGGCAGGAAAGGTGAAGCATTAATACTGGTACTGTGAAGCTCTGGAGGTCCATCAGGATTTCTGCTTGTGTATGTGAGGAACCAAACACAGAGCTACTCTGCAGAAATGTTAGAAGTTGCCGGTTTCTAAATTAGCTTAAAATGTTGTGCACTGCTTCAGTGCCGTGTAGAAGACAGTTTGGGAAGCAAACAGCATCTGATTCGTCAAATGAGGTCTTGACAGTAAGGAACCCAGATTTAAAATGTATATAACTATATTTGGTTGATGGTATAGGAGTTATTTAAAATCCAAACAGAATTATTCTGTAAGACTGAATTTTAACTTGTTTCTTCTTAAGAATGTACCTTTAAATAAATAAAGGTGCAACAGCAAGTTCTAATTATTTTGATCTGTGAAGTTCAAACTCACTTTACCTTTCATTGTAAGTGTTTTTAAGTATGGTGATAGAACAGAGTGTGAAATGTAAAGCAAAAACAAAAATATGGATGGCTGAGATAGCGTGTATACTTTTAAAGTAAAAGAACTAGTGAATTCCTTGAGTTTTTACTTGTTTGGTTAATGTTTTTTCTTCAAGTGTTTGGAATACTTTTCTGAAGTATTAAACAGCAAACTGTTTAATACCAGTTTGTAGGGTATTTCGAACTTCCCCATGTTATGGACTTGGGGGATAAATTTAATTATTTTTTTAAATACAGTTCTATTATTTCCCGATTAAAAAAAAATATCTGATTTTTGTTTCTTGTAGATTCCCAGATTTCAGAAGCTCAGTAGACAAGATTTCCCAAATAGTCTAGGGAAGGGTTTTTTTGATCCGTAGATTAGAAGTACTGGTTTGGAAACATATATATTAGTACAAGAGGGGAATCTCTAGGCAGTTTCTCCCCCTGGCTGTAGTTCAGCCTGCGCAGATTATGGGGAGGAAATCCACACACATGCTAGGCATCTCCATGCTTTAAAACAACTACCTGCAGGTGTTTTAGCCATGCTCATATGGTTGGATATATGATGAGGCTTTTCAGATTTTCAGCCAAGTCTTCACTTGTAGGGTAATGAAATGTTGAGGGAGGGGGGAAACAAGATACGCATATGTATAGAGGTTATGATGTTGTGTGTAGTGAGTTATTGCTGCGTTGATGCCTCTCATGAGTTCATTCCAAATCAATTGCTGAGCAATATTTGTGTACTGTTAATTTAAAATCTTTGGGGATGAGAGGTGCTATGTACGCAGACCTATAATATGCTCTCTGTATTAGCGAGCCATTTTCTGCTGAGCTGCTGAAGAAAGTACCTTTACCTCTGTAGAGCTTCCCTGCCTACTCACTAGGCTACAGCTGTATTCCTTGCGACTAAGCTTAGATTTCTTGGGAGCAAATTTAGGTTAGTGTGGAAGCATCTAAGTATTCCTTTCCCTGTAGGTAAAACGTAGTCGGCTGGCCACAGACTTTTGAGCATCACAGCTAGACAATATGTCACTTTCGTACCACATGCGAAAGCATAACCCCAAGTAGCTTAAAAGTTTGTTGACAGCATGTTAGGTAACTTGGAGAATTACTTCTCGGTAAGTGTGAATGTTTCCTGTACTGCCTAGATAGATACTAGGAAGCCTTCATCCCAGTATTGAACTTGGGTGTTTTGAGTTTGTGTGCCAAGCCTCTGCATGGCAACAGAACAAATGGAAGCTCATGGGTGAATTCTATCCCAGACTTATGCAAGCTTTCTGCTTCTCTTTTAAAGTAGTTTAAATGTTTTGATTGATCATCATCAGGACTAATATTTTGTTGGCTTTTGATGTGGAAATAGACTTGGAGATGCTTAAGAACAGCTTGATGAGATTTAACCTCTCTAAATGAGGGCTTGATAGATAACATGTTTAAATTAGAAGGGGGAGGGGGGCAGCGTGAAATAGATCATGTTGTAATTTCAGTAATCAAATGCACTGAAATATGTCATTGAAAAGATACTTATGAATCTTAAATCTTAGGATGGCTGTCAGATTTCTTTTAGTCTATGAACAATGACAATCATAATTTGAAGATAAAATACGGTCAGAGCTTCTGTCTCCTTGACAATCACTCCAATATTTAGACAAAAAAGTGCGCTCTCGCAGATTTCATTAGTCAACTCATGCTTTCTACCTTTTCCCCCATGTAACTCTAATACCCTGTGAGAAGCCTAGACAAGCAGAATTCAGTGTTATCACCTACAAACATAAAAGGAATTACATATGAGTATGTGAAACCAGCAGAACCTTAAGGCCAATCCCACAGATTGCTTGTACGGCCCAGGAAGTAATAGGGTTGCATCTGGTGAGTTTGGGTGTGCTTTTGAACAATTACAAAACCTTCTCTAACTGATTTGAAGCCACCTCCTACATTTTGCTGTGCTTGTTGCATGGGTGCATTAAGTTTTCTAAATTCATTTTTTTATATGTTGTTGCCTTAATGTTTAATAAAGGAAAGAAAAAAAAACCCAACAAACCAACCCCAACCCAACAACAACAAAAGAGGAAAACTAGTGGCACTGGGAAAGGCTTGAAGAGCTGCTTTGGCTAACAAGCCAAAGAGAGTGAAGAGATTCTGATTAATAAAGCCATCTGCATTTATGAAGTATCTTTTATGTAGAGTGTGTCTGGGCACTTACAATGCATTAATCTGTGGAGCTTGGCTAAGAAGTGAAAAAGCTTGAAAGAAGGAATTTTGAAAGCAGGGGAAGAAGGGAACTTGATCTAATGTCATAAGGCAGGGAGCTTTGGAGCCTTGGGGCACAATTAACAAAGGGTCTGGCACCTGCCTTCTCCAGTCCTTGTGTTTGTTTAGAGAAGGATTTAGTAATTCTGCTCATGGGATGTGTTTCCTTTTCTTGACTTCAGCCAACTGTGGGCTCAGGATCTATCTGAATACTTGTGTGGCAATAACGTGTCATACGCATCCTCGACTCAGGTGAGGGTGATAGGGAAGGGTTGCTGGCTGGAGCTCATGAGAGAATTGCCGCCTCCTGTGTGTCTCCCACCCTGGCCTTTCCCCTCTTTTTAACATCAGAAAGGTGGCTCGAAGAGAAAACAAAGGAAGGAATTTATGCTGTTTTTCATAGCAGGATTCTTGTAGAAGTTACCAAATTTCATGTTGTTTGTTTATTTTTATCTGCTACTGATGTAAATGGCATGTCTGTTGAAAAGTCAATGCTGGCCACTGCTGTTTCTTACTAAAAGACAGGAAGAATTTTAATGACGTATACACTGCTCTGGAGAAAAGTTGAGGGGTTTGGCTACTACTGTGTTTCCTTTTCTGTTCTTGAGGATGCTATGTTTTCTGCTTTTGAATGTTTAAACAAAAGCGGTTTTCTTACATCTCTATTTTCACCTTATTTGAGTATCATGAAATCTCTTGTGGGCCCGTTGTCAAGCATGTGCGTAGGAAGAAGTTATCCATGGCCCAGTGCATTTACTTAGTTAAGTGGACAAGATAGGCAGTGAATAAAAGGAAGAAATACTGTTTTCCTTGCTTTTGTATATGAGAAGGTGAGGCAGAAAGCACCGTGTACAGTGGTTAATGTCTGTAGCACTGTATGGGCTTAAGAATCCTAGTTCTTGGTCCACAGATTTTATAACTAGAACACCCCATCCAATATGAATGTTTATGTCAAAGGCATATATGCTTCATAGATAATTGTGATATGTCCTTCATCACTGCTGTCTACGAAGTGCTTGTTTTCATGCTATCCAGAGTTAGTCCTCCTGTCTGGATCATTCTGACTTTTCCATGTCACTTATTTTCCCTTTTTGTAATCTGACAATATATTCGTATGCCTTTTAAAACTTCCCACAGGATAAAATGAGCATATTAAGCATGGTCAGAAGCACTGTATATTGCAGCCTGTGTGGTTCAATACACATAGCTGTTAATCCTGGTGAATAAATCTCATGAAGTATAAAATACATAAAAGAAACAGGTGAGAGAGGATGTAGACAGGCAGGTCAAAATTAACAGTGCTGGGCATCCGACATCATTATCGTCCTGAACACATCAAGGGGCCTTCAATACAATTTTCAAAGTAGCCTATAGAGGTTAGTTTCTTCTAAATCCTATAGATATTTCTGGGACAATCTCATCTGTAGTGCCTTGTTGGGTTTTGTTTGGTGATGTATAATTAGCATTTTAAGAAATGGTTTTCATTTGCATATGCGATACAGTATAGTGCAGTTAAAAAGGCTTTATTTTACTAAAGGATCCTTCTTTTTGTACCAGGCTTTCTTTTCAGCAGTTACAAACCTCGGTTTCAGGAAGGAGCAATACCATATCATTTAGTCTGCTCAAACCCACTCTTCTCTTTTAGAAGGTATTGTGAAGAGAGTGACAGCAGCCCAGCTCAGCTTTAATGGGGAGATGATGAGCAAGCCAAGGGCTTTTTCATCAAAGCACAAGTTTTTTCCTGTCCAGTAAACCCCAAAATCAAAATGATCTACACTATACTTTTCTGAGTTGTTCACAAAAACAATTAAGTGTTATGTGATCGCTTCTGATGCTGTGTCATTTCTTTGCTGAAGCTGATGCTATTATGGCTATAAACTACTATAGCGTAACAGCTGTTTATCAAAATATTCATGAAAATTTTCTGTGACAGGGGAAACAGGCATACTTGTAATACTGTTTCCATGGAAAAAGATGCATGTGCTTAGATTTAGTCAAAATTATGGCATGCTGTTCCAAACTTGACAGAACTAGTTCAGCACATAATCCATTATAAAATAGGAACTGTGGTATTTAAACACTAATTCAGTGCATATCGGTTTGTATGCAAAGACTCCATTTAAGATATTGCAAAACAGGTTTTCTTAGTAAATGCTACCCGAGCTGTGGCATATGTCCCAGTCCTGGGGTATGAGTAAGGTCTTTATCGGGGGTCCAAGCTACGGTTCCATGGTTTGCTGTCTCTGCCCAGTATAACAAGTAGTGGATGTTACATGCATTTTTGATTGATGAGGTATTGAGGAGGATTTGGAAATCTGGAAAACCATATTATTACAAAAATTACAGAGCAGTGGGAAATGGAGCCAGGAATGTACCTATAATTTAGGGTAAAGAGTAATAATGAGTGCCCATAAAAATAAATAACCATGATGTTAAATAGACTGCAGATCATTTGCACCTTGAGGCTTTTCTCAGATTTTGTGCCAGTAAAGAAATGTGGTAATAAGCCCTCATGTTTTTAGCCAGAAGAGTTTCTTATGCACAAATTTTATTTGTTCTAAGTCACTTGAATAGTCCCAGAAATATTTAGCAGCATTGAGGGGACAAGGGGAGGAAGATTAAGGCAGAAGTCATAAAAAACCTGCACTATTTTGAAGAAGCACTTTACATTCCCTTTGTCCTTAATCATATTATATATATATATTGCTTCTGACTCTTTCACAGTTGATAATGCCATTCTGAAATCTGTTCTGAGAAGTTCTAATTATTTCTGTTCTGTTCAATAAGAACTCATTTTCGATCACTGGTGACATGCAAAATGAACGTGTGATTGCTGGCTAGTTCTTATAATAGTCTTGAAAGTTCTCTCTTTGCTAGTCCTTGTCAGTCAAAAAGAAAAATACTTTGTGTCTTTCCTCCCTTAGAGATATGTTATTGCGTGGAGGTACTTTTGGCTGCAGAGTGAAGGTTAGTTTTTCCTATGCTGGTGAGTGTGGGAGAAAGTGTAAAACCAGCTTTTATAATGGCAGAATTAAAAGCTTCTGTCCAACGTGTGGCCTTGTTGCTTCTGCTTTATCACAAAATATTTTTTCTGGTAAAAATTGCCACGCTGTGGAATTTTAAATAACATTTCATCACATCAATATTTATTCACAGCCCATGTTGTAATCAGACATGTTTATAACGTAGCAGGGTGTGTATGTGCTAATTAACACTGGAACTGTGTTTTGCAGCTTCCTTTCTTTTCATTCTTGAAATTTCGTAACATTTGTAAGTCAGTTATGTGTTTAACATCGCAGATCAGTGATTTCAATCTTCTCTATAGATTCAGGCAGTTTACAAATCACTTGGTTGTCATACTGTTGTGTAAGAATTTTTGTGGACATCATCTTTCTCTCTGACTAAATTTATTGAGCCACAGTGAAAGGAAATTTGGAAAGCAACACTTCTTTAGTAAAATGTTGTTAGTTCAGTGAGAGGTGGAATGGTCAACAGCTTTCTCCATACTTCAAGTTCCCAAAGCAAAAAGGGAATTTATCCTCTCCACTGAGATATAAACTAGTTTATTTTCAGTCATTTATCTGAAAAGTTGATGCTCACCATAGTAATTCATCAAACGTTTTTTGTGAAGTGTATCTGGCAGGGCTTCTTGGCATCAGCCTTTGAAATTCTGAGTTCTTGTATCCTCTGGGAACAGAGTGACTCTCTTTACTTATTGCACATCTGGAAGGAATGTTGCAGCCTTTTTGTTTCAACAGGGAGAGATTGTTAGGATAGTGATTTAACTTCTCTAAACTCTGTGCTAGTATCTTCAAATTTTTGAAGATGAAAGAGGAAAAGCATTATTTATAAAATAGATTCCTTTTGCAGTTTCTAATTGCAAACCATAAAATAATAATTATGGCACAAGAATAACAATGGGAGCATAAAAATAGTAGGAAAGATGTAAGTGTTATTGTTAAAGATTTCAGTAACTGTATTAGTGCTTTAGGCTAAGTTCTATGGGTATATTTATTTAATGTAATGTCTGTTAACTCTATTGTGTTATTAAACCTCATCAGGCGCTCTGGTTAAATGACACATAGCTGTTTACTTCTGTTGAATACAATTGTCCTTTTAAATGGGGTAGAAAGCTTAGTAACACTTCAGACAAAAAAGAAAAGAATTTTCATTGTAAATTTAAGGTTTTTTTTTAAACAATGACTGTAGCTGTTAGGTGAGGTTCCCACCTAGTATTCAATTCTACAGCCTTGTCTGAATGACAAGAAAAATCTTAATTCCTTGTTGCAAAAAAAAAAAAAAAAAAAAAAAAAGTATCAATGTTTATGCTTAATTATTGAAATTGTTTATTCCAATAAAAATAATCTTAACTCAGTTTACTAACATAAACATAATTATCTAAAAGCTGATCCTCCTTATTGTGAAGGTTGGGGGTTTTTTATTATTATTTAATAGGATCAATTACATTACTTATCCTAATCCAGCAAAACATCTGAACTGTCACTTAGATGCCATTATTTGTTTTTGTCTTTTGATTGTTTTAAGCGTATGGCCAAAAGGCTTACTGAATGAGAGACTATTTATTGGAACAGGGATTAATGCTGTTTGCAAGCTTTATGTTACTCAAAATCTAGAAAAGGTTGAATTTGGTTTAATATTTCAATGAGAAATGGTATAAGGCAGAATGCCAACAGGAGATGCATTAATAATACATAAACCTGTGGTATCCAGCTAATTTGGGACATTATAGGAAATCTTGACTTTATACTGGCTAATATTTGTAACGTGAGTTTCCATCAATAAGTACAGGATATACTAAACTGGGTTATTAATCCACAAGGAAGAAAATGAAATTCAGAGAGATCTGATTTCTGTTCAGGAAGAACTTTTCTTTTAGGCATTAAATTTTGATCCAGTGTATTTAAAAAAAAAAAAAAAAAAGGAGGGGGGAAAAAAGCAGTTCTATATTGTTACTGCGGAGTCCAGTGGAATTTTGTCACTTTACTAATTAGCAGCAAAATGTCAGTAATCTTTCATAAAAGAGAGTCTTTTTCCTTCCATTTCTGGTTCTGTCTCCCATATGTCTCCATTCCTGACTGGAAGCCTTTGCCTAATGATCTAATATGTGTTTACTACTACAGCTAGTAGTATCATGATGCATGTACACGCTGTTATCAGTCTTCCTTCTTGCCTCTGCACCCCTGGAATTAAGTGGTCTCTGGTACAAGGAATTGTGCAATCAAAAGTTCAGTATTTTCAACAGTATACTGAGAAGCAGAATCCAAATATAAATCAACTAGAAGAGTTAGTGGACATTTACGGTCTCACAATGTTCACTGTCCTTGGCAGGTATGTTTGCTTCCTTGTGGCTTGCCAGCAGGGTTTCCTATGTTGCCTGCTAAAATTTGGATGTGATGAAGTATCTCATGTGTCAGGTTTTTGTTTTTACATGAGCACAGTGAGGTTTTAGGGTGACTAATGGGTCAGGTTTGATTTCACAATAATAATTCCATGAATTATTTTTTTGAAATTAACTCCAAAATGTGTTTGTTTTCACCTTGTTATTTGGTGAGAATGTCATGTGTTCCCCTTTCTCATAAAATTTCCACAATATGGGTCTGAGTTGTCGTCTGAACAACTGTTCCCATGTTCTATATCCATTCTTGAATATTCATATTCAGATAATTCATGTTATCCCAGCCAGCCATAGTCTTGTGCACTATTATTGTTTCCATGGCATGGAATCATTTTCGTTAAGACATCTAGCTGCATGAAGATGCTGCTGCCTTACTAATATGAACCTTAAAAATATAGCCCTTAGACTGTAAGACATGAATATATTCACCTTCAATAAACACGTTTGGAAAGATAATTTTTATCTATGGTTTCACATTCCTTCCTCTTGAAATCTATGAAACAGAATTAAAATTTCCTCCCACTGTTCCACTTAATCAAGTGAATTAGTGTATTTCAACACATCTGGGGTGGGCTTTTTTTTCCTTCTGTCTGTGTTAGACCAAAGCTTAACGCTCATGTCTCACCCCTCTGGGCTCTGACACTGTATCCTGGATTTTTCCTATCTGTTTCAAATGACAATGTTTTTCACATAAAAGGATTTGGAAACAGCACCACTGTGATACATAATGTGATCTGACAGTGGTCAGAAACCGTCCCTGTGGAACTGTGTCCATCAAGCCATCCCTCTGAGACTCACATTCCCAGGCTCCTAGTCTCTGAAAATTTTGCCTGAGCTGACTCATCTGAACCAAACTTCTGAAGAACTTGATAATTCTGTCCTCAAAATGAGTTTGCTATCTATGTGCCAATACTGCAAATATAGCCAATATATTGACTGTTTTGAGAAGAACATTAAATCAATAGGTTTACTGTAGTCCTGTCAGACTGCAAGTTGTTATGCAGCAGGTTGGTAGCTATGGATTCCATGACTGCTGATCTCTTACAAGAGACTAATATTTTGACTCTATTCCACGTTACTGCAAACAGCAGATTTTGAGAAAACACTGCATCTTTTGGTAGAAAGTTCCTTTTCACCTGTGTGAAAGCTTGTTAGAAACTTGCTGATACAAAACATTCACTGGAGTAAAAATCAATGATTTTCCAAAATATTCCTATATAGTTTTATTAATCTTATCCTTGGGCTTCCCTCTTGCTGCAGCAAAGTTCTCTTTTCATGGATTCTACAGTGCTAATCTCTTTGGCATTTAGTGATTATCACACCCAAAGTAGATATTAAGTGTGACATTCCAGAAAGGATTATCACCTTCTGTCATCTAGCTAAGCAGGAGCTATGACGAGCACTTTTCTTTGCAAAAAGAGAACGGGCAAACGAGGCACTTCCAGTCTCAAATCGTGCCGCAGCCACCACCGCTGGGAAGTGAGGAGGGACCTCCTGTGAACACCTGCAGGCAGCAGAGCAGAGGTCCCTGCAAGGGTGGGTTGTGCTCTTCCCAGCATTCATGCTTACAAGAAACAAATGGAAAAACATTGTGATTAAGGTTAACGTTTATTACTAGTTGTTTTCGTTCTGTATTTAACTTGGTGAAGAAATGATATACCTTCCCCTGCTTGATCTGAGAGAGATTGCAACGTCTATGGCAGGGGTTCTCAAACTACGGCCTGCAGGCCGGATACGGCCCCCCAGGGTCCTCAATCCAGCCCCCGGTATTTACAGACACCCCTGCACCACCCCCCGCCGGGGGTTGGGGGGAAACCAAGCAGCCGCAGATGGCTGCCTGCCACTTCATCCGCACGCCGGCCCCCTGGTTAAAAAGTTTGAGGACCCCTGCTCTAGGGTAAGGATAGCGTGATACATTCCCCTGTGAATGTACTAGGTGCTTTTTCCATGAAGCTTACAGAGTTTTATGGTTTCTGGCAGGGGTACCCAGCCAATGCCTCCAGCCGTTTGTGGCCCGTTAGACCAATTTGTCCATCCCCTGTTCCGTTCCTGGCTGCTCCCTTTCTCAGGAGCCTCTCCAACGCTGGCATGGGCTGTGCCGCAGCCCTGATGAATTGTGCTGGCAGTGACAGCCCCTTCCTGGCTGGTCTTTCTCCCACGAGCCCTTCGGCAACGGGCAAAGGCTCAGCTGTGTAAATGTGCTATAAAGTTAACACTTAAAGTCTGGACCTGCTGCTCATGTACAGATCAACTTACCGTAAGTGCGTATGTGCGTATGTGCTGTAGGTCTGGTCACTGGATCGGGCTGGGGCCAACTGCTGCCGCAGAAAAGCCGGATGAGTACTCAAGGGTTGGGGAGCGCATGGAAGCGCAACTTTCTAGGAATACATTCATTGTACTTGTTTTCCCTCTGACAACGAAAATTCCAATGTGGTGTTTGAAATTTAAACGACTGTTTAAGATTTCATGATGATAATGCTCTTAGAATGTTAAATGCAATAAAATCAAGGTCAGTAGCAGTAAAAATGTAAATAATGAAGATTTAAAAGAATGAAATTAATAAATGGTAAAACCTGAATTTGGAATAAATATTTTTAAATTGATATGGAACTTTTTGACCTGTTGGCTTGTGGATGATTCTTGCAAAAATTCCAAGGTTATCATTCAGACTTTTGAAGGGATCTTTCCCAATCTTGAAAATACCCTATGCATATAAGAACTTTATTATACGCAAGCATCATTTGAGTCAAGAGAATGTTCTATCCTTTTTTCTGGCATTTTTACATCATTAACACAGCTGAGGGGAAAAAAAGATCTTTTTGATCATTATTTGGGGATTCACTTGGCTTTATGTTTTTGGTGTAAGGGCAATCTTAAAGTTACTTCGGAGTTACAGTACTAATGCTTACAATTTCCTTTGGCTTTTACCTCCTTAAATTAAAGGATATTAAGCTAAGAGCAATTACAAATATGTTCTTTCTATAGTATTTTCACAACTAGTTGGCTGCCCATTTTTTACTTTAGTCAGTACACTGTGAAAGGGAATTCTATTCGTATTGGATTTTATGATAGATAATAAACATAAATAAGTTTAGGATTAGAACTCTCAAGAGATTAGTACAACCAGTGGCGTGTTTTGCACTCAGACAGAGAAGCGATGCGGTTTTACCACACACAGCTGCTCCAGCCACTGTGCTCAGTTCTAGTCCAGCAAAGTCTTTGGTAAAGAACTTTTAGGTCTTGGTGAAACAAAAAGTGAAAATTAACCTTCATCTTTAAGTGCTGAGCCATGTGCTTTCTGGGTTTGGTTCTGGTTTGTGGGTTTTTTTGTTTGTTTTGGTTTTTTGTTGTTTGTTTGTTTGTTGCTGCATTTTTCCCTAGGAATTTATTTAATCTCGAGTGTTTTTGTGGTCTGAGCTTTTATTGTAGTTCTGTTGTGTAGTTCATTCTGTCATTCATTCCCCTGGATTTTTAGACAACTGCTAGAGGGATTGATTGAACATGAAATGATCAAATATTAGGGGGAGTCTTACGGTAGAAGTTCAGTAAATGGAACTTGTTAGCTGCAAGTAGGAAAAAAATAGAGTTCTATATTTCACTAATAATTTTCCCACTTTCAAGTAATGATGCCTATGAAAGAAACAATGTATTGAGCATTTCATAAGGTATTCAGAAGTCTGTCTGTAAAGTATAACATAGTTTGGGTACTAAAATTTAGATTGGATGCCAAAGCAAGTGAAAAAACACAGGTCTTTCCAATAAGATAAAAATGTAGATTTTATAAAAGAGCATCAATACAAACATTGATCTCCTGTCTCTTTATAGTCTAGTAATTGCTGAAGAAAAAGTGTCTTCCCATTTGGATTACAGCTTTCACGGGCATGCTGTAATCACTGGAAAAGGGTAATGACTTAATCTCCCTGAGGAGTTACCCCGTTGTAGCTTTCTGAGAGATGGTAGGTATTTACCCACATGGCGTACACCGTGAAATTCAAATTGAGCAATGAAAGAGATGCGATGCAATTCTCTGCTACCTTCTGCTGGACACAATTCCCAGAACAACAGCACACATGAAGGAAAGGTAATATCACAGTTTGACTGAAGTTATGTGCTTCCTGCTGGAATGCTTGGATAGCACATGAATTGAGTATGAATTGCATATTGACTTCTTCACTTGGATCCGAAGGAAAAGTAGAAATAAATGATGGGAATGTGAATGGATCATCTTGCGGAATCCCAGGTGCTGCCTAATTTTTCTGCGCACCTCTCCCTTCCCGTTATGCCTGTTGCAGTATTTCTGTATGCCAAAGCGGTGCTGGCTGCCCTTTTGTGTAGTTATGGACCCTTTGGATTTGCACCACGACCTTTCATCCTGATGGCATTTGCTTAGTCCAGTCCTGTAGCTCTTCTCCTCTGTCTCAGCCAGATGCTGTACTAATTCCATCTCTTATCCCTTAGCATTCTAATCCTTAGTGCAAGATTTGAGTGATGTTAGGAGCCTCTTGTGATTCTGTTGACGATGATGATGGGGGAAATGATTTGTGAGGGTACAGAGGAACTAAACAGGCTAAAAACTGATTCATCTTTTAAACCATGCAAACTAAAATTTTAGGAGAAAGTGAATGGTTTAAATAGATTCAGAGAGAAACGTAGAAAATATGTGAATGTATCATGGCATCCAGTGATATATGTGAGAGTGAATAGGAAAATTAGAATGATATGATGGGACTGGAAAATAAGGACAGATGAGTTGGGGACTGGACATGTGTAACCCCTATATTACCCTCCATAAGTGTCTCCAAGAGATCTGAATGTTTTAGAAACTTGAATAACTTGTTTGGAAGTGATCTGTAGACTGTTAGGAGTTCAATATGTGGTAATGAAAATGGTCAGATGTCTAGAAGAATTACCTTTGCACAAAAAGAGTAGTTAAATGCAAGATACTTGATATATCTTTGCTAAGCAACAGGAAGAACATTGGCTGGATAGGAGGTGATGCATTTGTGAGTAATTAAGTACTGTATATATAAGCAAGGGCACAGAACAATCATCCACGTCTTTCAGTATGATGAACAGCTGAACAGTAGAATGGAATGAGAAAAATAAAATTAATATCCAGAAACAGATGAGGAATAAGTAAAAAGAAAATAATGTAGGGCCTACCAGAGAGTACTGTTAAAGGTGAAAACAATGTGTATTGCTGGCCAAAAAAAGAGTCTGTAACTGTCTAGTGAAAGGAGACAGAATTATCACTGGGATGATTGTCTGTGGTATGTACAGTGAGGAAATGGAAAGAAGTTGAGCGAAGTGAAAGCAGAAGCTGTGTACCGGGGAAAAGTGCAATGTTATTACCTGGAGAAAAGCCTTCTAAATTCAGTTACAGAACCTTTACATTGAAATGGACTTTAGCTAGCAAAGGTCAATATGCAAGGGAGAGGGAATTCAGAGCTGACCACTTAAATGCCTGAGACATTATGGAGAAAAGTTTTGAGAAATTATTTATAGTTCCCATCTTGTTTGGCTAAACAATGAAAAGAAACAGGAATGCCTTTTGCAATGCATAGAAATGCAATAAATGTTGGTGAAAATCTTGTAAGATTAAAAGATTAAAATTTACAGATCAATTTTAAAACTTTGCTATGGTTTAGCAAACTTTGGATTATGTGGCCAGAAGATTTTTCTTGTTGATTTTTTTGGTTAAAAAAAAAAAAAAATAATTGAAAGTGCCCTCTGCTTGGTTGAGGTGCATTTGACATTTTTAAGTGTCATCAGTTTCAGTGAGTAGAAGGTTCAGTATTTGCCCTTTTCTCTATTATTAACATTGGTGTGAGAAAATTAATACAAGTTTTATACCAAAACTTGGTTTTGTACCTTTGGGTAAGTGTGGAAGTTTTATGCACAGATATAGTGAAGTTAAGTAACTTTTTTTCTGCATAAAATTAGGGCTGTTTTTATTATTGTCTTTGCCATAACTCCTCAGGTTTTTCAGTCTAATTTAATCTATCCTTAATAATCATGACACTGACAAAATATGATTCATCAAAGGATGTCATAATTCCTATCATGGCCATTTCAAACTTTTTGCTTTGTCTGGATGAAGTTGGAATTGTAGAGAGAAAAAAAACAAACCAACCAACAGGAAAAAAACGACAACAAAACAACCAAACCCAAAACAAACAAAAAAAAGAGCACAACAGACCCACACGCTCCAAAGGCATTTTTTAGAAAACTCAGGACTTCTAGTTTCACATCAGCAAACTGTGGTGAAGCTGTGTATCTGGTAAAAGACAGTAGATATTTATTTATTTAACTGTCACTTTCTCTGGAGAGAAAGTTTTGATGAGTCCAAGCTCCTCCTTTTTTTTTTTTTTTTTTTTTTTTTTTTTTGTGGAGGGTGGGGTTCCCCCATTGCAATCAGGTTTTCTCTAAATATGCTGCACCCTGCAGGTCAAAATGATTTACTTCTATATTTTGGACATCTGAGTTCTATTCTACTGTTGCCAGTCTGTGTTCAGCTGTGCCAAAACTGAGCAGGTCTGTGGTTCCTCTGTAACGTCAAAATGAAGACATTTATCATTAAGATTTATCATGGGACAACCAGCCAGATGGTTTGGTATTTTAAAGGTGAGCTGTTTGGTTCTTGATTAGTTTGTGATCTTTTAGTTAAAGAAAAGTATATCAGTTGGTCGCTGGAAAGGCTCTGCTTTCCTGCTCCCCCCTCTTTTTTAGTAATGTGAAAAGCATTAATATAACAGCAGATGTGGCAGAGATTGTCATTTTAGAAAGGAAACCAAGTCATAAGCAATTCAACTGATTGCATTCCAATTATAACGTGACCTCCTGTTGCTTTACGTTGAAGCGGCATTCATTTCAGACACATGCTGATAAACAACATGCGCAATAAATGACCCTTTAGAAGGGGCAATTGCAAGACTCAAGTTTGGAATTTTTGCTCATACCAAAGGCATTTCTTCTGCCAAGTCTGTAGTATTAGGCCAGAAGGAATGCATTTCATTATGTAGAGACCAGATTTATTGGGAACAGAGCCCCATGAGCTTTGAAATGTGTTCATTCAAACTATATTCAGATTTTTAAGTCATTACCGATTATGACTAGCCATTGTAAGGCACTGATGAGGCAAATGGAAGACTGGATTCTTGTCTATTTTCTTACTTAAGTTAGAAGACTCTTCAGCAGTTAGTGTGTTTTGGTACTTATTGCTAATGAAGACGAGAATCCTTATTTGACCCTGAGCTGTAAATCAGTTTGGAAATCTCAAGAGAAGGCTATTTCCCCATGAGATTTCTAGTACCTGCTGGTGCTTGTCAAAGTGGAAGGATCGTGACAATATTTTTCCCTGTAGTGTTGCGCTGGTTTGGGTCCTGGCCTTTGCATGACTAAACGACACAGAGACAAGAGGATAAGCAGGTACTTCCCTTGCGTCTCAGTTATTTGAGGGGGTTTTCAGAGTTTGTGCAGGATGTAAAGAGGAACTGAGGCAAGGTTTGCAATGACAGGCAATACCTTTCATTAGAGCAACTGATGTAGAAGAAAGAAATGTTTAAACTTTTTGGATATTTGCCCTTCTTCAGGTCTGTTGTCAGGTTACAAAATGTATCTCTTTGATCAACTGACAAAAATGAATAAAATAGACAAGGTCTGGGAGGGAGAGAAAGCCTGAAGAAGGGCATATGTGCCCAAAAGCTTGTCTACCTCCTTTTCTCTATTTTAGTCGCTCTAATGAAAGGTATTACCTCCTGCCACAAATGATACTTTGCCTAGATCCTTACAGTTATGTCTGCAGCTGCACTACTGTGACAGCACACAATGGTGACGTTGAAGTGAAAGACCAAATCTGATTGTTTCTCCCTGCTCTTCCTCCTGCCCTTAATTTTACCAGGTTCATTGTTCCCTATTTTTCTATTCTAATTCTGGTGCTGTCAATACTCTGACGTATACTACAACTTGGCACCCTTGCAATATCTCTCAAACACTTTGCAGTGGAAATGGGACTGTTGGCTCGAGTGGCTCTTTGTACAGCATGATCCCAGACTAGAAATTAAGGAAAGGAAGCATGAAGTTCCAACGGATGTCTAAGATGAGCTGTGTGTGGCCTTAAGGGTATTGTTCTTTCTTTTTTATATCCAACAGTTGGATTGACAGAATCTTGATAAATAGCATCAGACAGGTAGTGAAAATAATATAGCAGGGGACAAATTTTTTAGTGTCTTTATGGGTGATAGTGGATTTTTCTTTTTATTTTTTTGCATTATTTATCTTTGGAGTTGAGACTGTAGTTCAATTAAAACCAATGTTATTTCTATAAAAAATAAAAGGAACATGGTGGAGATATTAGATTAATGCATCTGTTATTATGCAGGGTCATCTCGCATTACGGAGAGGGAGTATCAAACTCCTCTTTTACCTACTACCATGTCTGCTTGGAGAGGAAACCAACAGCAGATTGATACATTCTGCAACTGTCATTCTTTACCGGGTATTTCTAATCTTGGTTATGACTGATGATATAGAAAGGCACTGATCTATTTTAGGACTAAAACACCTGAGCAGTAGCCTTTCCTACTTACTGTCTCACGCTTTGTTTTCAAAGAAGCTGAAGTCCATGGGGCCTGTCCTGCTCACTCCTGCATGTTTCGCTTTTTTTCTCAGCTGGAAGGTTTTGCCATGCAAGGTTTGACTGCATTCAAGTCAGAGTTTACCTTCGTTCTAGGTGTATTGCTCTTGCTCTCTTAGAAGAGTAGTTCACCTTTCATTAGGGTGGCGAGTTTCAGATCATTAAATGTTCCTTTTTACTTCACCATCTCTTTTTGAGATTTGTCTAGTTGCAGTCGTACAGTCTTCATAATTGTTTGCTCCCCCAAGCGCTGGGGTTTTTTTTCTGATTTCACACGAGAATTGTCACATGAACGGAGTCTCAACTAGTTTATGAGATTGCAAAATTGCACACAGTCATAGACTGTACATAGACATGTACGCAGTTGGCTGAAATTAAGTCTGTTCTTAATCAAAATTACTTCATATCTCTTCCAACCGCTTAGTCCTTCTTATAAATTCTGTGGTCTTGGAGAGTTAAGTTAGACTGTATGTAAAATCCGTTGCTGGATCAGAACCAGCATGAGGTTGATTATTCAGAAAAATGTATATACTTCATTTTGGAACAAATATGGAAGAAATGGTAATATACTCCTATAGGTTGACTATGTGTCTCTAAGTCAAAGCTTCCTTCCAACCTTAATATTCAAAGACCGAAATTTTTTTGGACTCAGAAGAGGCAATGGGATTTGATGTATCTTTTTTTTTTTTTTTTTTCTTTTCTCCAAAAGGCAGGCGTTCTTCTTCTGTATATTTCAGTGGTATATAGTTAAATGTGTTTTGGGAATTGAAGAATGGATAATCAGATTGTTTTCTGCTTAATAGCAATTTTTTTTTTTATTCAAAGAAAATAAGAAATGTGTTGATAAATTTCTGATGTAGGTGTGGGGTTTGTTTTCAAGTTTTACCTTTCTGTCAGACTGCAAACCAGGAGACAGAAAGGAATGCTTTATTGAAATAGTTTGCACTGTTGATAACTCGGATGCAGAAAAGTTATTTTATTGACATTTCCATACGTTTTATGTGTGCTAAATCTCATGGGCTATCTCTTGGCTATCAATCCTGGTTCAGTAGCAGATATTTCTTTTAGATGATGTTCAGATCGTTTTATGCTTAGGACTAGGGTCTTAATTCCACAGTCACAGGAAAATAAGAAGGCAGAAATTTCTCAATTTTTTACGTGTCCGCTTCCTGTCAAGAATAATTGGAAAACTTTCTGCATTGTTGTGTCAAGATGCAGTACGATGGAGCACAGTACTGAAAAACCTTGAAAGTGTATATTCCACCCTCTTTACTCATTTAATCCTTGTGTTTCCTCTCTGACATTACTTTTTTAACAGGAGGAGTTGTGTCAAGTTCTTTATGGAAAAGTCTTTCATTTAGAAAAGAATGACAGAAGCTTAATCCTGGTTTTAGTAATTTAGGGCCCTGTTCTGTCCAATGTCGTGGCTGCCTCTGCCATTTTTAAAACTTTGCGATGTCTGCTGGTTTCAATAATTGATACAGGCATTCCTGCTGGAGTGGTTACAAGTCAGACAAGAATGCACAACTTTTAGTGTAGCAGAGCAGGGATGCAGCAGTGCCGCCTGCAATATGTATTAGAGGTGAATTTGGCATGCAAATAGTAATCAGGAATATCCCATTAGAAAATCATGTCAGGTGTGTATATTTACTACATTTTAAGAAAGTATCAAGTAATATTTTATTTCCAAGGATCTCTTCATTATTCCTTTGTGGCAGCTTGTATCAGTATGTGTGCGTATAAATAAAAGAGAGATGGAAAATAAGTTAGAAGAGATGGAAAACTAATGATTCAAGAAATCACATAGCATCAGATAATTCTATTTTGAAATCACAGCAGTAGCACCCAGAGGCATAAACTCCCCAAATTGTTAGTAAAAAACCCTTTGATATATCCAGTGCTACAGAATCCTGAAGGCAGTATTTTTTTATTAGTGCCTAATGTTTCCTGAAAGAAACATTTAGCAGATATTAAAAATATACACACACACACCTGTTTAATTTCATAATCCAATTTCTTTGACGCTTATTTACTGATGCTTTGTCCTCCTACTTGGCTGTAATGTTTGGTATTATCTTTACAGCTTGGAGTATTTCAGGATCCCTAACAGATTGGTACGTGTAATTTAGCCAAGCAATTTCTATCCTGTCTTCAAGACTGTCTTTTGTCTTCGCCTCTCCTTTCCACTCCGCTGTCCCTTTCCAAGAGCCTCTTTCCTACCTCCTGGGCTGTATGGCTCTCGGCAGAGCAAGGTGAAAGCCTGGGAAGCCCGCCCATATCTTTATCTCCCAGCCAAGTCTCTAGTATTTGCAGTGGGATTTCTCTTCAGCTGTAGGTGGTTATGCTGAATTCCCTTCCCTTTCTCTCCTCCCATCCCACGGCACAAAGATGGATGAGTTGTGTTTCCACAAGCCCTTCCTCATACGCCTTTCCAGCCTTTTCTCTGCCATCACATGTATGCAGAAGTATGTAGTCTCGGCTTGTTGAGAAGTGCAGTCAGTCTTAAGAGTCTCGGACTCATAATATTCTGGCCATA
Organism: Falco cherrug; assembly: GCF_023634085.1. Taxonomy (NCBI): domain Eukaryota; kingdom Metazoa; phylum Chordata; class Aves; order Falconiformes; family Falconidae; genus Falco; species Falco cherrug. The sequence continues at coordinate 49,503,780 of NC_073705.1, read as the reverse complement.
CCAAGTGAAGAGGAGGAGAAACAAATTAAATGGACAGATGTTACAGAACGGCTCCTTTTGAAGAATCAGCTGTTGCTCCTAATGAACTGGGCCCTCCTCTAGCTTTGCCCAGACTAAAATTCATAAGGGTACAGGAAAATATCCCTTCAGGAGTGATGCATGAGCGTGTGCTTTCATTCCGCTGAAGCGAGACTTAAGGACAGTTTTCTGGCAGACTGGTTGGAGGGTTGGGGTCTCACTTTTCAGAAACGTTTTGTTTAGGCTGGGCTAACTATCCTGAAGAAATGCTGTTGGGAAGGGACCAGCATGCAGATCTGTCATTCTGCTTACAATAAAATCTCCATCAGAGAGAGAATTTTGTAGCACTTTTCCTGAAAAAGGAAGAATTTATTGCCCTGAAGTTGAGTATGTGAGCATGACTGGGAACAAGGGAAGAAAGGAGGAGCTGCAGGGAGGATGACTCCTGAGCTTTCAGAAGCTGGCACAAGTTCCTCTGTTTCCCATCTGGTTTAAAACGAAGACGTACATCTTAGAACACAATAGAAATATTCTCACCTACTTTATCATTCATTCAAATTGTGTCAATTTGTCAAAGAGAATTTTGATTATGTGCCCCCTCCCCCTTGCCCTTTGGAAGACTAAGGGATAAATACTTGGACTGTGATAAAGTTCCTGAAAACAAAGCTGGTCTAGACAGAAAAGCACAATGCAACTTTTGTATGGAAGAATTGGGGTAAAGTATCATTTTAATTTGAGAGGACAACTCACTTCAGTTTAAGAATGTGATTGGCTGATGAGTTTTGACAAGCAATGTCACTTCAAGAAGATTCAGATGAATGAATTCCAGAGGTCAGATCTAACAGCTGATTCCAAAATACTGTAACTTTACCTAGTAATGGATTGGTTTGAACCAGGGAAAAAAAAAAAAAAAAGGAAAAAAAGGTTTGTAATTATGTGGTTAACCTTAGAACTCAAGGGGTTTTTTTTCTGTCTTTTCAAAGCCAGTAATTCAAGAAGGTGATCAGAACAGCCAAAAGCCTCAGATTTTCCGTTTTTCATCCTTACAAAACCTCATCTGATTAATGATGGAACTCAGTAAATTATGAAATAAAACATCAAGCTGGTAGATTTGGTTTGCAGTCTGGTGTTATTTATTTAAAATATGGATTCTACTGGACAACTCCTGACTGTGTGGGCAAAGGAGATATTGGTGGATGGCTCAGAAAAGGAGGAGATGCATAACCATCTCTTTGTTTCTATTAATCTGATCTATTGAACAGGAGAAAGTATCATTCTGCTTTTGCAAATGGAGGCTGGATAGATAGATAGGGAAGAAGCAGCTTGATTCCTAGCACGCTTCCTCTAAACTGCTGCAGTAATTCTGTGTGTCAGTCTTTGGGCTTGCATATGTGACCTGTGCATACTTTTGTGTGGTACCTGTTCATTCAAGCTTGAAATTTGTACGGAAAAGTTGTTTTACACAGATGTGGAACAGTATGATAAATGCTCCTCTTGGTCTCTGTTCCTGTTTAGATTTGACTTTGGATCCGTGGTGGTGACAGGGTACATAGGTGTATTTTCAAGCAATCGGAGAAACAATCCGGAAGCAATCTACATCTCCAGATTTTGGCAGTGGGGGTGGTGGTGATGTATTACCGGTTTCCTTTTCAATACTTTCTTTTATACTCTTTGGTTATTAGTTTTTAAGATCAATCCCTGCCCTGTCGTTATTTGAGTATTATTACGGTTGCCTACTAGCTTGTGCAAGGCAAAGTCATGAGATAGGCACGTGGCCCCCTGAAGCCATGACAAAAGGGATCATTAGAGCCCAAATCCTAAAAGGTTGACAATATTTGCTGGACAAATTTTTAATAGACTATAGGTCACTAAAACAATGTTTCTATTTGTTATTTATTTCTTATGGCTTTTGGTTTCCCTACCCTTTTCCCAAAACATTATATCCTCGTTTAACATTCTCTCTAACAAGCTGTGACTTGGGAAATGGTTTAAAGGGAGGAGTTATTGCCAGAAGGGTTCCAAAAATACAAACTGGTGAAAATATTTGAAGTAATCATCATAGCTCCAAGCTTAGATTTTCCCTCTGAAATGCTTTTGAGCTGGAATCTGCTGTCTTTGAAGTCAGTGAGGAGTTTTGCTATTGACCTTATTGATTAGTCAATTGGTCTCCATTTCCACAGGGTGGGGATGGCAAAAATGCATTTGTAACTATATTTCATATTACCAATATTAATAAAATTTTCAGAGTTTTTTTTGCAACGTTTTCTTGATAAGCTACAATTGGCATTACTGATTAACATACCAATTTTTCATCTTTCTAGTCAAAGAAATTTGATTTGAGCTGTAATTCAGACAACTTTGTGCCATTGTCGAGCCTTCAACAGTGACGTCAGACGCCCTTAGTTCCCCCTCCATCCCACACCACGATAGTCATTTTTCTCCTTGGAAGTCTGCATTTCCAGCGATCTGTCCAGCTGGCAAGCAAGTTTTAGGTAGATTTGGCTGAAAACTGTGTTCAACAAATAACTTTTATTGGAAACTGTGTGTTTTCCACAGTGATGGTTTTAATATCTCTGTGTGGGTGTGTGAGATGGGGTGGATAAGGAAAGTGGGGCAGACCAAGATATACTTTAAGGTATGTTGGAACAGTGCCACATGGAAATTGTAATTTGGTTCTCTTATGTCCTCATTCTTTTTGATGGTCTATGAGTCTCAGCTGGACTAGAAATCTATTTTATAGACACATTTCTCTCCTTTGCAAGTCAGTGATGTGTCAATAAAGTAACATAGTACTTTTTCAATTCATTTGCAATTAAAAATATTGAACAGCCTGGAAAATTACAAATCTGCTTTAAACCAATATTGAAAATAGTTTAAAAAATAGCTATACAAAACATTGAGGTTTTTTTCCCCAAGATTTATGTTAGCGTGTCACCCTTTCTAACAAAATTTAAATCAAACTAATGCATTCACAAAACACTTTAGTGTCACTAAGTCTCCATTTTGTTGCCAAAGGAGTTTTGTGTTAAAAGTTTTACTTGGCATTGAGCACTGTACCCTGGTGACACTTACAACAATTAATTTTATAGAAAAGAAACATCAGGAAATGTGTTGAAAAAATAAGCTGTGCCTTATTCATCTCTTGGTTTGCTTTTAGCATTGAAAAGGAGAGCAGCAGCACAACTTCTTCCTTTTTTTTTTTTTTTTCTTTCTTCTTCCTACGGTGCCAGTCAGTTGTTTGTTGAGTACTGAGTGTGTTGACAGTCTCTTGGTAGCCAGTGTTACAGAAGAGTCTCATGTCAAATGCTGAATTTTGCTATCACAAAATTTTACATCCTACACAGGAATAGCTGATAATTTCTTTAGAGCTAAAAGCTGATAGGTTTATTACCACCACCACCACCACCACCCACCCCCCAATCTTCTCTTTAAGGAGGCGTTTAGAGAGTATCCAATATTCTTTAACTATATTTTGAAAACATTTTTGCTATTTTGCACAGCATCTCTGCAGATGCTCAGCTAGACAAGGGGTTATTTATTTACTTCTTTTCCCCCACTGTAAATTGTAAGATTTTTATAACTGGGATAGGCTAATCCATTCTGTACCTAAAGACTATTTCCAGTTTGTTTCTTGTTGGCATGTTTTTGTCAACTTCCAAAACTTCTTTTTAAATGCTATTTGTGTTAACAGAAGAACATGATGAAAAGCCTTTGTTGCATGTTTTATTTCGTATTCAATACTGCATATTTCATTCACTAATTGTGTTTTATATTATTTAATGTAAGTGCTAAAACCCCACGGAAGCGATTGTATATGGGGGAATTTTTTTTACCTTGTTCTTTATTTTACTGTAAACATTCCCTGCTCATTTACTTGTCTCTCAGGTCATCCCCTTATTATTGGTTCTTTGTCTTCAAGACTGGATGCACAATATGGGGATCTCATTTCCCCTTTTGGCTACTACTCTTAATTGTGTTTTCTGGAGAGTGTCCCAGTTCCATCTCTTCTGTGGTTGATATTATCAATGTCATGTTGTCCACATTAATTACTACTAGGTGGAAAACACCTACCCACGTGTACCTCACATTTTGTTTCTTGAATTAGGTGCCTTGCAATCCATAGCTCTGAAATATATTGAGCTGATATCATGTGCCTGGCCCTGTTAGTTTCAAAGCAATTTTGGCAATAAAAATGTTTTGTGGTTTTGGGCATGACATTAACATTTGTTTTCCCTTAGTTCTTGTTCCATTTCCTTGATAGAAAGTCTTTGATGCCCAAGGGGGTGACCTTTTCCTTCATATTTCCATAAATTGGGTATTCACATAGTTGCTTAAGAAATTACATGTGTAGCTTGCCTGCTCACAATCTGTATTTTGGTCCCTGGGCTTTGGCTGAGTTTTGGTGGCCCTGTTTTCCCTGCGCGCGTGGTCGGGTCTCTCCACGTCAGTCATATCTCGGTTACCAGAAGTTTGCAGGACACTGGGAAGTTTTAAATTAACAACTCGTTTTAAGAGGCAGAATTTTACAGCTGTCACACAAGACATTTTTCTTCTCTCTCTTAGTTTAATGGCTCACTACCTGGCTGGTTTCTCATCAGCTGAATAACTGCCAGTCTGCCAGTTATTGCTATTCTATTGTAGGGTGGTTTGGTTTTTTTCTTTCCCTTCTCCTCTTGGTCTTGATTACTTTGCTGTCTCCTTTGTGCTGCTGGAATCCAACCTCAGCAGAAGATGCTTTTAACCCTGAATGTTACTCCTGGAGAGAGCCAGGGTCTAATATCTTCCTATTTGTGTCTGCAGTTATCTTCCAAGATATTTTTTATACCCCTTTGCTGATGCAGAGGAGAACACACTGAATCAAATTCCTTTAAAATATCCCACTGTGGGAGATCTGAAACTTAAATGCAAAGTCATATAAACTTTCTACCTGCCACCCAACTTCAGGTGGGATTCTTTCAGATGCAAAACACGGTAGACAGAGTTAGCAAGATGTAAACTTACAAAGATGGGCAGGAAAGATATTTTAAGAGTGCACTTACTTTTTTCTCCTTTTTTTTTTCTTTTTCTCCTTTTTTTCTTTTTTTCCCCCCCTTTTTTTTTCTTTTTTCTCTTTTTTTCTTTTTTCTTTTTTTTTAAAGGGTAGCTAGTAAATATGTTGTTATGAATAACATTTTTTTTTTTTGACAGGAGAACAATTTCAGTGTATTAGATAATTGGAACCATGTAGATGTGAGTTCTGTCTGGCAGTACCACTGAAGTTATATGTTATGGCCATGTTGAATCTTGCTGTAGTCAAACTGGTGCAAAGACTTGCCAAGAGCAAAGGTGTTATTTGGAGCTGGGACCCATTAGTTGGGATGACTTCTGTACCCTACCTTTAAGTAAGAAAAATGCAGATCCTTGTGTAGCATGATTTGCTATAGAATCATATTGTGTCATACTGATTAGTGTTTTTATAAAATAGAGGTGCCTCCCATCACAAGTATATAATATAATTTACTCTAGAGCACTAGCAGCATATATTGCAATTCTGAAACTACTGTTTGTTTTCCACCTGAAAGGTGGACATAAGTAAAACTTAATAAAAAGTTTAAAAGAAATTAAAAAGTAAACTTATAAGCTAGTTTAAAAAAACCCCAAAACAAATCAACCAGTCATAAAGACCAAATGAACAACAACAAAAACCCCAAGAAGCCTGCTACTGGTTCAGTGAAGTATTTAGAAATTTATGTTGATTATTTATCTAAAGACACAAAAGATGCACCGTTTTTTGGCTGTTTTCTCTTTTATTGTAAAGATATGGCTGGTAAAGGGTGAGAGGTTGCTCTTGTACCAGTCATCCTAGAGAAGGAACGGGCTGTGTCCAAGTGCCAGGTGAGGGAGGGTTAGTAGGCATTACATAGAGTAGGGAGGTCTGTTGAGGAAATAAAAGTTACTACAGAGAAAAGCAAGGTGAAAATTAATTTCTTTTGCAAAATGAGAGGCTTGGAACACTGTTCCAATGTACTTTGCTCAGCATTTCACTGGGGGCTTCCATGGGTTTGGAAATGTAGAAAATACTGTGGCAGTATGTATTAGCTGTGTTCAGATTTTGGACTGTCATTTTGCTCTGTGTGTGTATGTATAGATAGATATATGTATACATAGACTTTTTGGGGCATGATGGAAGGGCAGGGATGACGTGAGTAAACTCTCACAACTAAAAAGGACTGCGTTACTACAGATTAGCCTTTGGTGTTTTCAAGGGTTAAGTACTTCTAAATGGAAACAGCGTTGAGTTCAGAAAATCTCACTGCTTGCTTATAAGGAGTGTATGAATATAATATGTAAAAAACATTAGACAATAAAAGTAATAGTCTCTGAGGGAAAGGGAATTATTTTTCTTTGAAGCCATGATGTCATGGTCTTACCTCACCTTTAGTTTCAGCCAAGCAAATAATGTGTACTGAGCTCTCTATCATGTACCATTATAATTAGCTCTGTCAGGTCTTAGCCCTGCAACCCTCATGCAGATAATATGATAATATGTCTTCATAACCAAGTGACCTTACATGCACAATATTTCTCCCCTTATGAAGATTGCATGTCAATAAAGTAATTGAGTCTCAGAGGCTGCAGCGGGTGAAGATTTAGATGATTGGACTTTCAGGGCAGTGATGTATGACCGTTATTATTCTACCTGTCAGGGAGCTGCGTACAAGCGAGGATGGTCAGAAGATGACAGGGATGAAAGGTTGTGTTTCATTAAAAAAAATATTGCTGTTAATCACTACTCTATTCTTTTCAAAGTCATGGAGGAAAGAAACTCCTTTTTCATTTTAGCTCTGGTTAAGAATTTAAACGTGAACACGTAGCAGGCTTTCAGAGGCCAGTTATCCAGCTTCATTATTGCTTAATTAGGGAAATAAATTATTATTTCAGTTAATAAAATACAACAAAATGCTAGACACTGAGACCACCTGTATACTTTTATCGCATCACTTTAAACCAACATTAAATGCATCATGTTAAGCTTTAAATCACATTTTGCCTACAGCTTTAAGTAATTATAACAAGTGCTACGAAGCTGGTAGAAAATCAAACCGTACTGAATTCAACTATTTTTGCTTGTACTAATTTGTTTGGACAGTTGCAGTGCTTGAAATATTTATATTTCCATACTTTGTAAAAGCAAATATTTTTTTTCTCACCAAGCTGTTTCATAGCTGTAAATTTATCTTATGATATCATAACAGCTGGAAACTTGTAGCTTGACAAGGTTTTGTTTCATATTTAAACAGCTCAGAAATTATGTTTGAAACATAGTATATTTCTTTCTCTCTGTGAGACTTTTCTCATTTTGTTGCACATTACCTTGGAAGTATCTGTAATATATTTTAAAACAGATTATTTATGCAATCTTTTAGTTAATAATTCGTAATGATTTATCTATGTAGCAGAGCTTTCTTATATACATAAAAAAACCCCCAAAAAACAACAAAAAAAACCAAATGACCAAAACTAGCCCAAAATAGTATTTACTGGCAAGTGCTGTATAATGAAATACGGATGTAGGTTCTGGAAGGCTGAGGAGCAAAGAAGCTTGACTGTGCCTTTAGTGAGTGGGAAATTCTAACAGAAGCACATCTTTTCTGAAGAACTAGTTTCAGAAGTCTTTAAATCTTCACAGTAAGGAGATTTTCTGAGATATAGCAGCTTTGATGGAGAAAGTGCTTATCAAATTATTTTTGGCTATACGGAGTAAAGCAATAATTTATTAACTAAAATAAGCCACTACATCTTTTCAGGATTGACTCCCATAAGGACAATTTTATAAGCAAAACAACAGAAAAGGAGAATGAAATCTTTGTATGAACAGTGAAAAAAACCATGTTCTTTCACACTTCTTCCTGGACATGTTTTTAACCTAGCGTATAATTGTAAAGACGTAGAGTCAAGTTTGTTTGCAAACTTGTCTTCACTGTTATTAATAATTTTTGGAACATTAATACTCCATGTGATGTAGGCCCTGTTGTTTTATGCACTGCAAGAAAAGTGATATTCTCTATTCTAAGAAAAAATGAATATTTGAGTAAGAAAATAGAATCCCCCAAAACTACAGGTTTTTAATACCTATTGCCATGTTGTTGGTTAGTGGTCATCAGGAGGACAAGCCTCAGTCCCTTGTGTTCTTTTGTTAGAGAAGCCGACCGCTGCTTCTCCTCTTCTTGCGTGTATATGTAGCATTAGGAATACAACTGTTGGCAAGCCAAGCAAAATTCATGCTTCACACTTAAAGTTGGTGTCACTTGACATAGGTTTTCTCAAGGTAAATCACTGTGCTTTTAAGTCAGCCACAGCATTACAAGAATGTTAGTTGCTTTCAGTGATGTAGCTGTGGAACAGTCTTTAAAGCACTGAAAGTCTTGAAGTGTTCAAAAGGCACAAGAATCTCTAAGGAACCAGAGGGGAATGAGGAAGTTGCCCAAACTAACTTAAATAGCAATGCAAAAAGAAGAGTTAATAGCCCGTTATATTTTTATATGTCCTTTTAGATAAGGGAAGAAGACTGATACCTTCCAGTCAAATGGAAGACTGACGTGAGAGATCTGACTCCTCTATCAATGTGACATCTGACTCGCTGTTAACAGTTATTGGTGTTGATAGGCACACCCCACACAGAGAGCCAAATGCAGTTCTTTTGATCCCTTGTTCTTTTATTTCCATCTCTTCTCCCTGTTTTCTGTCACAGTGTCATGTCGAATCATTGTTTGGTGGCACATGCAGGACCTCTCAAGCACTGAGGTATCAGACTTCAGGAACCGCATTGAAATAAATGGAATAATGAGAACCAGAAGGCAGCACAAACCCACTTCTCAGGGAAGGAGGCAGCTAATAGGCATTGTTAGTGGATTCCGGGGAGAAGAACCAGGGGTGCGTCCCGTGGACAAGCAGGTGTAGACTGGCTTGTCTCAGGGTCCAGTTACAGAAATGCTGAGAAGATCAGTGCTGATGTCTGTCACTTTGTACACATCAAGATGCTTATTTGAGAAAACAGAGTAGTCGGCAGTTATCTTGTAATCAACCCTGGTATGAAGAACAGCATTATATAAGGAAAAAAAGAAAAAGTAAAGAAAACAGTACTGTGCTTTTTAGATGTAATGTTTCTTGCTAGCATAGCTTTCTGTATTCTCTTTGAAGGCAGTGGACCTATATCTTCCTCCACCGTTGCATTGACTGGTTTATTACCTTATGATCCCGAACTGTCTAGATCTGTGTATATGTATTCAACATACATGCATAATGTGTCCTCTTTTCTCACGCTGTTTAGGCATTTAGCTGGGACGCAGCTTTCAGATCAATTAATGGTGCTTTCTGTGTATGCCTGTTTGGAGGGTCAACTACAAATTTGCTTTCTGATTTTGTAAGCTTTTAGCTGGGGCTTTGGATACTTGTTCCGTTTTGTCTGAGTCAAAGAGCTTGACAAGCATGAGGAGTTTGAATAATATTCCAGCTACAGTCTATTTTTGTATGTGTTGATGTGTATATATACATCCTTGCATGACAATAATTCTATTTACAGCAGTAGTGACAGCAATCATTGCTGTGGCCTCAGTCTTTCCATTTGCTTATAATTATGTGACATTTTTAGCTATATGAGATGATTTAGTGCCTTATTTCTGTCTAGAGGAGAAGGTTCTTTTGGTATTTTTTTGTCTTTTCTAACATTTAATCAGATAATCCCACTGTTTTTCACGTTTATAGATTCATCCAGTCCAAAGCTATTCAGACTGGCTTGGTGTTCTGTACCTCACAGGCCTTCCATTTTGCATAATTATGCCTTAACTGCACTCAGTAAGTTGTATTTGCTAATGCGTACCTTTCACAAAGGCACTGGCTCAATTCAAAAATGTAGACCTCACCAATTTACCTGATGGTCTGTTCAAATTGTTAATCACTGTATGGTAAAAAGTGTGTCTAATTTGGTCTGGCTTCCACTTTCAGCCTTGAGAGCTACTTTTGTAATATTAATACTGAATATTAGCCCTTTAATATTTAGTATTTTATCCTTCTGTAGGGTAGTTGTGCAGTGTAATGAAATAGCCTCCCAGTCATCTTCTTTACAAACTAAAAGCAATGTACTGTTGAACCCCCTCACTCTGAGGTATTTTCTCCCGTTCTTAAATATGGATTCTGGATCTTTTCATCAACTTTTCTAATTTTTCAATTCACTTAAAAAAATATGGTGACCGGAACAATTTGTACTAACGTAGTCTCATGAAAGAACGGAAGTAAAATAGTTTTCTACGCTTACTCTGTTTCTCTCCCTATCTCTTTAACCCTCAATGTAAAAGCAATTACTTTAGCCTATCTTACTTTAATATCATGTTAAGTCTTTCTGTTGAATTGCTTGCCCACCGTGTTCCCTAAATTATTTTCAGAGGCTTTGCTTTGTGTCACACAGTCTTATGTTTTATGGATACGGCCAGTCCTTCTTCAGCCCCTGATAAACACCTTTAGATGATGATGACACGTTGATGTCTGGTGTTTCAGCCTATTTCTAATGTATTTAACTTTTTTTCCTTGCTAAAGCATGGTACTAATTTAGTGTTGGCTATTTGTTACAAAGCGGATTTTTTTGCATTTTCATCAAAACTGAAACTACCCACTGCTAGTGACTTGGAAGAGGATCTCTTCTGTTTATCAGTCAGTCTCTACCAGGTGCTTCCGATGCCACCGACGGCCCAGGAGGTATTCTGTGCCTAGGCAGAAGTTGGAAAAGGGGAGATGCTGGCGGAACGCAATCATAATGCTCATTCAGCCACCTTCCAGAAGCGCTCCAAGGTTGCGCCAGGAGGCTGGATAAGTTGTACCGGGGTGGAAGGTGAGAACACCCTTGAAGCCATTTTTAATTCCTGCCGCCTCTTCATTTTGAGGAAGTGTATAACGAGAGTCTGCCTCGCTTTTTCTGTAGCAGCATGCATCTTTCCATGTAATTATATACTGTACCATCTTTACTTAAATTATGAATATATTTATCTGTTTTTCCTTAATGAAACAGCTCTTTCTTCCAATCCTTTCTGCTTCTTTTACCTTGAACTTGCAGCCTGCCTTGGGTTTAGTCTTTAATGTAATTAGTTTGTAACAGAAATAAAAGTGATTGGTGGCTTACTGATGTTTTCCTCACACTCATCTGTTTTCTTTTCTGCCTTTTAGTACTGGCGAAAAGAATGCACTCTTTCATTAAATCTAGCACAACTCAAAGGTCACTTTTAATTTACATTTTGAAAAAGAAATGGTATAAAAATTAATCAAATACTCTTGGCCTAGTCACAGACAAGTCTAGGGAAAAATCTCTTAGCTATCTTGTTTGCCTTTTTAAGATACAGTCAATTGACATATAAAATACTTTGCTTTGTAATCCCAGTCTCACCCCCCCTGCCTTTCACATTTCAGGAGTTATAGTTACATGCAGAAATAGCTGTAGTTTTCAAGATGGTGGCAGGGTTTCTGCTTTACAGATACTTAATATTAAGGAGATATTATTTTTATGGTCCAGAAGTGTTCCACCTAGAAATATCTTTCAAATGCCCCTGCTAGAATTATACACAGTGAAGATTTTGAATGGAAAACACTAGATGGGGAAGTTGTTTACGTTTCCATATTATTTTCTTCCTCTCACTTTTGTTAATGATGTCATCGTTTTTATTTTCAAATCTTTTTACGACTCTCCCAGATAGTCATAAATAGGAAAAAGGATGATTTCCAAAAACACAGAAAGCAGGGACATTTCACTAATCATCTGGTAGTTAAGCTATCTGAACTATGGACATCCTCAGGACAGGACGGGGTGAGATACTGAACAATTTCTTCAGCAAGAGGATATTGGCTGCCAAGTGTGTATCTGGATTTTTGAGTATGTCTTTCATTTAAATATCCTCTTCTGGTCAGTTCTTAATATATGAACAAATACAGCTGCTGAAAAGGTCATGCTGGGCTGACCAACTAAAAGTATCTGCAGGAAAATTGTGGATTTTATCAAAGAAAACTTGCGGATTTCTTCAGCTGTGACTGGCCCTATGTGAAGCTGACGCAATCCCTTTGTGTGCTCAGCATTAGAGTGCCGCTATTGACCATGAGGTTTTTTTCTTGGCTCTGACATTTTGTCAGTCAAGGTATCCCCAGGTAGCTAACAGCTGTTGACTGGAATTCAGTACTGTTTTCTTTATCAGCCTAAGTGCTATTTTTGAAGTAATTAACCCAGTTAAAAACTAGATAACATTTTTTAAAAAGTGAGCAGTGGAGATACAATTAAGTTTCTTTAAGAAGTTATTTTTATTGGAGTTTTGTGTCCCTCCATGTGTTCTTTGTTCCTGGCTTCCCAAACACTTCTGTGGTTTAGAAAGAAATATAACACAAATGTTCTTACTCTATTGCTTCCTTTTATAATCTTAGTTTTTAACCAGTTTGTCACAGATAGCCTTTGGTACCTGCCGGAGTAGTTACTCATCAGAAAATGTATTGTGTGAATATCTGATTTAATGAAAACATATGTTAGAACTGTAAGCCCCTGTGGCCTGCCAACTCTAACATTATCCAGATCTTGCTCATGTGTTTGCATTATTTGTCAAGTTCTTTGATTACAGTGTTGCTTCACTCAAAAAGATATGAAGAGCCCCAAAACTGCTTGAAGTGGTAGCCAGCTGAAACCAGACCTTGAGCTGATGAATATTTTAAAAGCTGAAACATACTGAGATTGTGACTGGCCACAGAAATAGGCACTCAGGTTTTGGGTTTTTTTTTCCTTTGCGTGCTGTCCTGGGAAGAGGTGCTGGGGAGGATGTCCTCAGAGGAGTCATATAAGACAAGACATTCTGTCTGTCTGTATCATAGTGAGAGCAATATATCTCTGTTCATAGCAACTCCAGCCTTTTAGGAGTTTCTGCCTTTCAAGGTGAGTTGGAGAAGCTGGAGAACAAGTGTTACAATAGCAATACAGTGTGTGTGTGGCCTGATCAGTGAGGTGACTCAGTCCTGTTGACATTTACAAATAATTAGAAAATATTTATGTTTAATATAGGAATCTTTTCTGGTAACGTTTTCCTCGGGTATACATCTGACAAATCTGGATGGGTTCTTATTATCACGTGATTGTAACGCGTAGAACAGAACGTTCACAGCTTTACAAGGGCCTGTGTTAGGGCCTTTGCATGGGCAAATCATACTTTTCTCTTGTAAGGCGCTTTTTATTTAGGGTTCTCAAAATGCTTTACAGTATAGGAATAATTCCTGTAGATTTGATGTTGGCTGGCATCACTTCTGGTAATTTTGTTTTAAAGCATGCCAGCTCTGTGTCAATGCAAACTAAGAACTGTAGCATGAGTCCTGTACCAGGGACCCTTTGCAGAAGGTTATGGTATAGGAATAATGTAATGGGATGTGGGGTTTTTGTTTGTTTGGTTGTTGTTGTGTTGTGTTTTTGGTTTTTTTTTTTAAAAAAAGGGAATGGAACCATTCCAATCAAGCTGATGTATTATCCTAGTGTTATGTGTATGCACAGAAGTAGAAAATCCCTGCGGTATATGGGGTATAGCTGTTATCAGGAAGAATATTTGGGAAAGTGCCTTGTGGAAGTGCTGTGGTTAAGCTTCAGAACTTGAGCTGAGACTCTTCCAGTCGTTGTTCCGTCAGCATATGCGCTGTTGTACTCACTGCAGACCTTCTACACCACTCCAACTGAATTATTTTCTGTGTAGCAGCAACTGCCCCAAGGAGGAGAGTGATTCTGTGCTCTGGCACATGAAGATTAAAAAGCTTGCTCCAGCTAGAAGTCAGGCTTTCTGACCAACCTCCAGCACAGCAGAACAAAACACAAGTACAAAGAAATGTTGCTGTCTGACTGCACGTACCTTCTATGTTCAATCAAAGGCGCGTGGTAAAATATTTCTGATGGCCAAAGCAGCAGTAGCAGGGTTGGGAGAGTGTTTATTCGCAAAGCTAATGTTGATTGCAAAAATTGCAACTTGGATCCAGCGTGTTTCCTGCTTAAACCTGGAGATCTGAACAAAATTGCTGCTAATCAAATACAATAAACCAGCAGGGTTATCTTAGGTTTTGAGGGCTGTGGGTTTGGTTTCCTTTAGTGATACCTGAGGACAGTACAAATAAGAATAACAAGAGGATGACTGTGATGTTAATTTGCATGTTTTAGGCAGATTAATTGCAAGGGGTAATCAGAAGAAATCAATTTTGTTGTATGTAGTAATACCTTACAGTGCAGGGCTCTTTCAGGAAAAAAACAAACAAACAAAAAAACCCCAACATACAAGAAAGTGCAAGATTTTGGAATAATGGAAGTATGTGTCAGCAATCACTTTGCTCATTGGATTTATGATACTACTTGTTCTTTACAGCAATGAAAGTACCAAATTATTCATTAAAACACTAGTACATATTCAGTTAACTAAAATATAGTAAACACCACTACCACCACCAGCCCTCCCCCCCAAAAAAACCAAACAAACAAAAAAAACCCAAACAAAAACCACAAAAAACCCCACCAAAACCCCAAACCCAAGACACGATGAAATTCAGTGCTGGTTTACAGTACAGTGAAAAATGCAATGCTACCAGTTCCCGAGGGTAGCTGAATTTTTGAATGTGACTGAAAATTTTAAAAAAACATTTCAAAAAATCTATAATATTTAATTGTTATAAAGAGAATGGAGAAACAGGTGGGCTTCAAAGAAAGTGTAAATAAATAAACTCTGCTGATGAAATCTGAAGGTATTATTTTATAAGTGGAACTGGAGAGGAAGCATCCTGTCGGGTTTGGAAAAGGGGTCAGTCTCCAGAACAGAGTAGAATTTGACCAAGAAATTTAAATACAGTTTCAGTTGTGTTGATACATGCATGGCAACAGTGCAGCAAATAACTTTTAGTTAATCTTCTGGTGCTAAATTCAAACTAATGAATGCTTTTTCCTTTGAAGTCAGTGATGTGAGTTGGGTGAGACGATGACATTTTTCATGATTTCTCTCTAACTAGCTAGGCTCCAGTAAGCTAATTTAAAGGGTGTGAATGGTTTCTGTGTGATGTGTACTTTGAGCGTCCAAAAATGTAACGTTTTGTGGTCCTTTATTTGACCTCCTTGCCCCATTTTTCCTTTTCTATAATATTTCATTTGAAAAGTCATTAGTGGGAATGCCTCCAGCCAGGAGGGGTGTGGCAAACAGTGTTCTCAGGCAGTATTCAGTCTTATAATATTGATTGTGATATACTGTATGGCTAGGTATATTGCTGTTTTTCCTCCTTACTATAGGAGAAGGACATTAAGCTTTCAGGTAAAGATGAGGGGGCTTTGTCTGTATCCTGTGTTGTATAAACAGGAGGAGAATGTAATGTGGCAACTCATATATCAGGTCTCATAATTCACCTCAGAGATAACACAGTTGTTTTTGATGCTGTGTCTTTATTTGCTATTGGAAATTTGTAGCAAATTATAATTCTGAGCAAACGGAGTGTCTAGGAAACTGTATTTGGAAATTAAAATGTTGAAATGAAATGTCACGGTGAATTCCATATTTTTACTTATAATACAGATATCAGTTTAAAAATATCCTCATGTATAAGCAGAAGCGGCGAAAACAAAAGCATGTCATCCTAACAAAACAATCCACTGCAAAGGTGACCGATTCCTTAGTTGCTTTTGCATCTTCATAAGATATCTGTCTGGGACAAGAGGAATTAACTTTATAGCCCTTTTCAGCTGTCATAAATTGAAAATAGTGTTGCATTATTATTATTATTCAACTCCGCTATGTAAAGAAATAATAAAACCTAAGAAGCAAAGGATTTTCCATAAGATAGATGGAAACCTGACATTGCTTGCTGTTCTATAGCTACTGACAGGTTACTACCTTGACAAAGAATTGTATTAATAAATGTCTTCAGCTAGGAAACTTGACCTAAGAGAGCGTGCTGGAAGGACCTGTAGGAAGGGGGGATATGAGCAGGGATCATCATCCAGAAAAGGAAGAAGAGGCCTAAAGTGACCCGATGTACCTCTCAAAGGGAAGCCGTATCACTGGAGGGCTGATGCTCCAACCTCTGTGCTACGTTTTTCTGCGCTGCAGCTGCCTGGGATGCAGACAGGGCTCTTCAGAGAGCCAGGCGGAGCGTGGCAAACCTTCCTCAGGTTTAGGTAGCTAATGGGCTTGATGCCTCATGGACTATTTCCGTTCTTGTGTTTCAACTAAGTCGTTCCACATTCAGATGAACATTTGTGTAGACTGCTGTCATTCAGAATTTCAAAGGACACTACCTTTTTTTGATGGTTTGTTTCGATAGCAATGGAGCACAGGGGGTTTTTTGGACCTATTTTTGGCAGCCTAAGGCTAGAAAGCTCAATTTTTCAACATGATTGTTTACTGGAAAGAAAAAGCTACAAGATCTTGGTGACAACTTGACAACTGTTGTCTCAATAACTAGTGATAGGACTCTGTTACAGAGGGTGATGCTAGCAAGGAGCAGGTTGTGGTTTGGTTTTGGTTGGGGTTTTTTTGGGGTTATTTTTGTTTTGTTTTTAAACTGTGATACTACAGTAACAAGATTGTAAACCCAGGATGTTATTAAAGAATTATAAAATATATTAAAAGAATTATAAAGTCCCATCTTGTGTGCTACACTCTCTCTCATGTTAGAAAATGTTTTTGAGAGTGCAAGAAATGTGATTTATGATTTACACTAAATGACTTTTAATGCGTTCTAGTCCTACTTTTGCCATCAAGACATATGACTTAATCTCTTTGAGCCTTTGTTTACTCTATTAAGCCAAGTTAAAAGCTTCCTATGGGAGATCTGAAATGGACATTTGTATAGTAAACATGTATGAAATACCTGAGAGGTGGTTTTGGAAAATGATAGGTCATTTATTGCTGTTGCTGGAGCTGTGAAGCAAACAATAGTTTCAAGCGTTGTGAAAAGTGAAAAGGTATTTACAGATTTCAATTATCGAATTTGGGTTCATCAAAAATATTGACTAAAAATGCACATTAACATCAACTTTTATTAGTTTTTACCTAAATAAAGTCCTAGCATCCAATCAAAATTTGGACATTGGGGTGTCTATTTTATTAAGCAGTGTTTATTCCTAATCAATCCTGGCTGATTAGAAGCATAGTGTCCTTAGCCAAAGATGACAGTCTTCTATAAAATGCTTTTTATAATAGTGGAGTCAAGAGTTAATGCTATAATTTTATTTATTTCGGAGTACTTGCTGCTTCACCAGCTGGGGTAGAGATTTTTCTGACGTAGGACTTCCCTGGCTTTCAGTGTTTTTGTGTTTCTTTGCTTAAGAAAAATGTTGATTCAGTGGTTGTAGCCTTCTATATGCTTCCTGCGAAGCTGCAGCCAAGATTAGCAGTGCTGCCTTCACAGGGGAAGAATAAGATGGCTGTCATAATTACTGATATTTCCTGTTGGTTACATGAATCTTTCCACTTGTTGTTTCCTTTCTTAACTCCTTTCTTCTCGTTCTGTCTTGAAGTCTCTTTAGTCTCATGACCATACTACCTGCTCTTACTTCAATACTCTCCCCCCCCCCCCAATTTATTTATTTCTTCTGAAACATTCTTCATGGTGCCGCCTAAGACTCTTCAATCTTCCATGACCAGTGGCCATCCAACGTCAGAGATGAGCAAAATGGTGATGTTGAAACAGTAACAGGCACTGCATTAGCCCAGTAACCCAGTTGTTTAAAGAAAAGCCCCACTGCCTGAATTCCTTAGAGAAAAAAATAATGTATGTAAATAGTGTATATCAGCCGTGCATAGTAATGAGAACAGTTTTCTAAAATTCTGTCGGAATTGCCAAGTTGCTAAATTGCATCATGTGGAGCCCAAGAGGTTTTAAAAACTGTCACTGTACAACCCCTGGTAAGCCTTATCTCCGTTCGCCAGGGTATTGCTGTCGCTTTAGTCTGGCCTAAATGAAGTTATTTCATCATTTACCTTTAGCAGTAGGTTGCTGCTGCTTCTGTTGTAACACTCCTGCTTGTGCATACTACTGTAGAGTTACGAAGACTCATGAATTAGTTTTTCCACCACATCAGTATCATCATATCTACTAAGGATGTGTAAGTTCAAGCTCTAGAGTAGCGTTAAAAACATTACAAGAAATGAAAGGTCTTATGAAATTGAATATAGGCAGCAGCATAGTAGGGGTTGGCAAAATAGAATAATTACCTGAAATCTGCTTTTGACATTATTTCAAAATTGATTAAGAGGTCTTTAATCATGAGATCCTGAAGTTAAAACCAAGACTTTGAAAATAGGATGATACCTTCTCCCACATACAGAAAAGAACCTCTTATGTAGGATTCTTGCCTCTAGAATTCTTTCCTTTAGATTTCTTTCTGAAGTTGTAATATAAATTCAGGTAGATTTTCATATCTTTGTTAAAAAACAAGAAAGCTAAAAGCTTACACAGATACTTCAGAAAAAATGATGCCTTGGTTCCAGCAACTGGAGGTTAAAGACAAACAGAGACCTGTAAAAAATTTAAAGCCTACCATTTCAGATACACAGCCACATTGCTGGCTTAGAAACCCTGATGCATGGGTTCATTGACACATTTTATAGAATTTTCTTATTCAAATATCAGGTTAAAAAAGACCCAAAACATGCATGCCTGGTTTCTGTAAATAAGAAAGTGGCTCATCTCATTTTTCCCACTGTAAAATGAACTTCAATTAGTGCATATAAATAAAATTAAGCTTTTGGAAATCCTAGCAATGTAGCTGGAATTTGGAAATTCACGGTTAAAAATAGCGGTGTCACAGTCATTAATTTTGCTTTAACATATCTTGTAATAATCATCTTTGCCTTTTATCCTTAGCTGAAATTTCTTAGGCACCTTATTTTCACAGCAAACTAAAATCCCATCAACTTCCAATAAGACTCAGGATGTACAGTGCATTGGAAAATGGGACCGATCAAAAAATGCCTTGATAGTGTGAAACATTTTTGTTCTTTATGCCCTGCTGGGGACTGGATGAGGTTTGATTAAATTTCTGCATATTTAATCAATGATAATTTAAGATACAGAAATGGAAGACTAAAGGAAGCTTACTGGAGGTGATTACTGGTCTTGAGTCACCGACCTTCAGTATAACATTGGAGCTGCTTTATTTTTAACCCTGAAAATAAGCTTGACGAGATCAGGAATTCTACACTGCAGCTGCTATTTTTTTTTCTTTTTTTCTTTTTTTCTTTTTTTTTTTTTTTTTCCCTCCTCCTAGGTAAGCAAGCAGCTACGGAATTGAAATGTTGCAAAGAAATTTACTTGTGCAAGTATTTTAGGAGATACTGACATTCTTACCAGCCACTGAGGCTCAGATAGACAAGCTCTTCTTATGCTGTCGAATACCAGAAGATTACCTGGCTGCTGACGATCATTTTAGGTTATGGCAGGAGGAGATTAGCTCAAATTTATAACAGCTCACATTTTCCATTTTTTCTCGGTTTTCAGAGTGGCATGGAAATTATATTTGTGAATCCCTGGGGACTCTCACATTGGTGTCAGTTTTCAGATTTTGCCAGATACATCTAAATGTGGACATAAAATGTAATGGAAAGAAATTGAAAAAAATATCTGTTTCTTGATTCTTTATTACTGAAGAGTTAAGAAAGCGATTCCTCAGGCTATTACACAAATCTTAAACTGTGAATAAATGTTAGGATGAAATCAGATTGCTTGAGATTCTTTTGCCTGTGCATCTCTTTAAAAAAAAAAAATATATAATGTCAGTAATGAAGCAGGCACATGTGCTTTGACCGTTTTTTTGGAAAGATTGTACCCCAATAAGAATTTGGATGAAATGTTTATTTTAAGGCCAATTTTATAACAAAAGCCAAGCATATTATGTGCATGTGGTCCAAAGAATCTTTCATTACCTCACACATTCAGCAACTCTTTATCCTTCTTGGTATTAACAGCTGGTGAGCAAAATATATAGAAAAAATAGGAGAATTAGAAAATAGTCACTCTATATTGGCAGTATACAGTTATATGCTGAATTAAGCAAATAAGTTACATAAAGTTATTTCTGTCCTACGTTATATATAAAAACTATGCATTAAAGTGGAGCTGGTCATCAGGTCCTTTCTCTAGCATTCTCAAGGTTCTACAAGAAATGGTTTGATGAATAATTGCTCACAGCAGGGTAATTAACAGAAGATTCTTTTAAGTTCTACTAACCTAGTGCTATTGCTATTCTGATTTAAAGATGCTGACCGTGTTTCTAAACTATGCGTATGCTCTTTGGTGCCCGTTTTAGTAGGAGGATATGTCAAATATTAAATCTCCACCAGCAGACAACTGTGCATTATTTACAAGTTTCTAGCTCTAAGAAACATAATTGACCAGTTCAATCCTTACAATATTTTGAAATGTGAAACGTCCCTTCTAAAATGTTACTTTATGAAAAAAAACCCCCAAAACTCATAGAATTATTAACATTATTGTTATTATTACTAAAATTCCATGTTTTACAGTTACACCACCAGGATTAGACTGTCGTGCCAGTGCGTAGCCGAATATGTGAAAACCTGCTTTGATACTTGCATAGCACAAAGTGGTGCCAGTAACGATAGTTCAGATTCCATTTTATGTGGATTTTCAGCTACTCGTAACTAAAATATTTACAAGCCTGGGTCATTTTTCTAGCTACGTTTTCTCCAAAGGTGAGCATTTTCTTACTTTTTTTTTTTTTTAAGTTCGGTGACATGGAGGTGCAAGGAATTTGAGGTATAAAGAGAAGGAATGCAGGGTACAGGTTGAAAATCCTTTTTCTTTAGGGGAACACCTTTGGAAGTTCTAATGTTGGTTTGGATTTGATTTACTGCATGCTGATAATTATCAGTCAAGTCTCAGATCTTCATGCTGGATTTCAAAAAGCATTCATGTGAATTCTTATATCATGAAGGACTTAACCTGAGTATACATTCCTGTGCTATTTCATGAACTTGCTAGAAATTTGTGCTCAGCCTTTTACTGTGTGTCAGTCTGCACCCTTCTTGGGGTGTGGGGTGAGCCAGCTGGCTCCCCACAGAGAGGAATTCTGGTAAGAGGAATTAGCTTGAATTTGAACTTTATCTTGACAGGGGTCAGGATGAAACATCATTGCCTTAAATCATATGGAACCATGCACACAAGCTTGCTCTTGGATTCAATAAATATGTGTGGAGTGGATATAGATTCATCTGCAAGACTATTTACATTTCTGAAAATGAACTTGCAGTTAAAACTAGATTCAGGAGAAGACTGGAATTGTGGTTATTATTTTCAAATTGTGTTTGTGTGAAAACTTCCCTCTGGATTCCCCAATGCAATAGTCGTCTGTGCAAGCAGACGGTAACCACTCCATTCTCATGAATTTCAGCAGTGGGCTGGTTTTGTAGCAGTCAGTTTTGGATGCTTCAATTGCATTTTTCAGACATCCTTTAAGTACATAACCCTTATGGTAAGGATGTTACCTGCATGTGCAGACTTAACTACCTGGTAATCTTCCTTGGATCCTTGCTCATTGCTGCACAGTAAACATCTGTGTTCTATCTAATCTAATGTGTTGGGCCAGGCGTTCCTTTGGCTTTTAGCCAAATATTTCAAAAGTGAGGTGTTGCAAAGTGAGCTTTTCTTGTGAACCAGAAGAGCTTCAGAGTCTTGGAGGGTGCAGTTTGGTGTAGGTTTTTTGTGGTTTGTTGTTGTTGGATTTTTTTGAAAATAAACAGAATAAGGGGTTCCCTATCAAAGCCATTTTAAAGACGATGTTAATGTTTTTCTTTTTATCTAAAAAAGGCTTTATCATTTAATTGTGCAGGTAGGAAGAGCTATGTTAAAAAAAACATTTATTCTTAATTCTCAGCTTTTACACGTACTCAATTGTAGTTTTGCAAATGAAATTTGTTCCGAATGTTCTACAATACTTGGATTCAAGGTAAAGTTATTTACTGAAGAACTTAGAAAGTATTGTAAAAAGTACAGTGAAGTCTTTTCACTTAAAATTACACACATCTAAGTTTTCTCAACTTGAAGAGCAGATTTGTGTGATCTGCTGCACAGAGATTGTTTTCTGATGTGTTAATAATTTTTATGACTTCTTTTCCCCAGAAATTCTAAACAAAACAGACTATAGCTTTTAGACTGAGTAGTAATGAGCTTTTATCATGTCTGTATTTGTTGCTTTAAATGAATGAAATCTTGCTTAGTCATAAGATCATGATCCATGTGGACACTGGTAACAAAACTTAGTAGTTACTTTCTTCTCCATGCAGTGTGTAAAGACATCATTGTCACCTGTCAGTAATAGCAGCAAATGCAAGTAGCAAATATTTACTTAACATATTATTCTTGTTAAATGTTATTTACATACTGAAATAGTTGTTTAAATACTAATATTAAATACTATTTAATATGTTAATCAGAAAAAGTTCATGTGAAGTAGCTGGAAAGTAACTTAGTATTAGGATGTTGTACAGTATTTTCAGAGAAATCGTGTGATATCGTTTGACCAAGATGTATGAAATCAATTGGCCTGAGCACACAGACTGGTATTAAAATTTCAGGCAGGAAGCATTAATTTGGCTATATATCTTCAATTTGTTCTTTTGTGCTTTTAATATTTTCAGTTGAACCACTATTTCTGTGAACTATTGACACATTGAGTGACACATAGAAGTCTGCAAGTCTTCATTTGGAACTGAATTGGGCTTTCTTTGCATGCAGCCAGTTTTGCTTTTGTTGATTTTAAAGCAAATTATCTTTGCAAAGATTCTTTCTTTGCAGCAGTTTTTAAACCAGAAATATTGTAAATTGCAATTTCTGCATGTAACTCTCAGTCCTATAAAGTTTATATTTTTTAGATATTTTTAAGACTTTAAGGTATGCAATTGTTAGTTATAAATCTGCAACTTGGTTTAAGTCCCTAGTGGTATGAAGAAAAGGGACACAGATCTTGATGGGATGAACTAATTTAAGCATATTAAAGTTTTTATATCTGAAAGTAATTTTAAGTGTCTGAAAGTTCTAACAGTGGTCAAGTTTCTGGTGTATATTGTGTAATTTACTAGTTAAATTACTGCTAAATATATGTACTGCTGTCGCAAGCTTTATGCTTGTTTTCCCATATCAATAATAGATGGGGCATAAAAGAACTTGGATCATATTAGCATTTTTGTCTGTTTAAGCAAGTTTTTCATATAGCTTCACTGTCAGGATTCTGCATGTTTCATTTCCATAGTAAACTTTCTCATCACAGCTAGTTTTATTTAGCCTCTTTCAATCAATCCCCCTCCTTATTTTATAAAGGGGTTTTGTTTTAAATAACGAGATTTCTCCTCATTATTTATGTAACATTGACACGATTGTGATGTGACTTTGTATAGTACTCACTATATACAATTTTGAATACTTTGATTATTTTCAAAACTAGCGTTTTTAATGCTCTATTTTCCAGCATCCGCTGGAGATAATTTCAGCTAGGGCTGTTGCCTCCAGCATCTTGCTGTCTCAGCTATTCAGAAAAGCTAAGAGCACTGACCACTGTGCATCATCTTTGATACCAATTCTCTGCTCATCAGTTCATAGTCGAATGAATCAAAGATATTAGTATTTTTCTTATTCCAATAAGTCTTTTGCATCTTTTTTTTAGCTGAGTTGCTGGCTCCACCTTCCCTTCCAGCTCTACAATTTTTGGTCCTTGCTCTCTTCTGGTTTTCTGCAACTGGCCAAAGTTTCATAGCACCAAGAAGGTGATTTTGAAAATCTGAGTGAATGTTAGTATTTTGAAATTTTTATGTATATTTTAGTTGTCTCTTGTATACATTGTTTATTTGGTGTTTAGAGAGCATATGTAGGCTTGGATCTTGAAAACTGACAACTTAGAGTTCATTATAATTGTATTAATAATTTCATCCAATTCTAGTGAAGCATAGATGGAAGGGCTAATAAGATTAATTGCAATACACTCACTAATAACTTAAAGCTTTATTCATGCAGCTGAAGGCTGATACAGACCCTGATAATTGACCTCCTACATATTCTTACTGCAGTGTCCATGCCTTATTGCTAATACTGGCTTTTATGGTGCTGTAGGTTTTTTTATTCTTTCACTTAGCTAGCATCCTTCTGGCTGACCGAGGTGGTTTTGGTACTGTAGGAATAAGATCTAACCCGTGCATGGTCACGTCAGCATGGTCACATTATAGCTGTTAGCATCCTGAAGAGCTGCCACAATAGTTTTTGCTGGTGGACTTAGGGGCATGAAAGCAGAGTCAGTTTTGGGTGAGGAAGTGTTTTAATATAAAGGCCTTGTAGGTGACTTTGTACGGCTGTGCTCTGGTTGCACTCATCTGTATTTCAGCTCAGGACCCCTCCTTTCCTGTGCGGAATCCAAGCAAACCTGGCACTTCAGTACTTACCACCTCTGTCAGTATTGATAAATACATAAATTCCCCCAATTTGGAAGTGGCAATATCCCGTGTGCTTTATAGCCATGTTAGAAACAACAGAAATACTTCTGTATAATTAGCTTTATATATAATGTGCATGAGGGAAAAGCGAATAGTTGCCTGAGATACTAATCTTTCATGCCCGGTCCTTCAAGCTTACGCCGAGTGTTACTGCTACAACAGCACTTGCTTTTTTTCCCCTTTCTCACTCTTAGAGTTATGGGATGCTGGATCAAGGAAGTGCTTTTTCCCCTTTCTCTGTCAGGTCATCTTCATCTGCTGTGGTCGCATTAGAAAGCCTTTGCTGTCTCAAAGGACAATTACTTCTTTTCTCTTTATTTCAAGGCCTTTATCCAGCTCAGACTGGTAAATTAGTACAAAGTGCTTGCTCAGAACAAAACTAGAATGATGTGATTTTATTAAATGGGGTTTGCAAAGGCTACCGTAAAAGTGAGGAATGATTTTCAGTCACTTCTTCTGGACCGTGTTCAAGTTCATGTCCCTGAGAGAGCTTAAAAGAGCTGCAAGCACTAATTGTTTGTTTAATGATTTGGCCACCTTTGTAAAAACAGCAAAACTAAGTTTTTCATTACTGCTTTGGGTCATTGCTCTAAAACCTCTGGGTTAAACAATTAATCATAAATCTTGACTCTGTTTTTGATGGTACTTTTTGATATTTCCTAGTACTTTCACAGCCCTCCACAATTGTCATTAAAATAACAGTTACGCTGGTAGAGATGCAAACCAGGAATAAAATATAACTGGTAAGTGATTGCAGTGATTAATTTTACAGTCTTGTTTTTGATGGAAAACATAGTATTTCACATAATGCTAGTAAATATTCAAACTATTACCTACTGTAAATTGCAATTTTTTTAACCTGTATCCCCAGGATTTCAACAGTGTAACATCTGTTTTATTTTGAGAAAAATATGATAAGCATCTGTTTGCATGGAAGATGTGAATGAAACCAGACCACATTTGTTTGCAGTCTTATGGATTATCTGGTCTTACACTGTTTATGAATAAATCATGCAGGATGGATAGTGCTGGTAACCACCACAGTATGTTTTATACTTGGTTTAAAACATAAATTTATGTATTTGTGATTTTTGCTGTAGACTCTCGAAAAATTTATGTTTTAAATAAAGAAGAAGCCTGTTGCATTTCTAGGACAATATTTAAGCTCATGGATACCAGAAATTCTTTTAAGCCAAGCCATGCCCACTGTTGTTAGTATGTGTGAGTATATAGCTTGAGACTTAAAAACAAAACAAAAAAAGATTAGCATGATCTGGAAAACAATACAATAATATATTTTATTATTTGAGAAATAGTGTGCTCTCATGTAACTGGATTGTGGCCTAATATACATGTGGATAGAGTTAAGTTTGCATGTGTAGCCTGGAAGACACATCTTGCAAACCCCCGTGCCTCATCGTAGTACTTAGTGCCATGAATCCTTTGTGTAGATTTCAAAATATTTCATATTCAAGGGAGCGGGTGGATGTACAAACATTTTTGTGTTCAAAACAATGGGGAGATGCTCAGGTCTGAAGAGACCAGTTGTTTGTGTGGTGTCCGCTTGTCCAACAGTATCTGTACTACCATGTTTGAAGGGTTCTGGCTGCCTTTGGTCACAGCTGTCAAACTAAAAGGGTCTGTTGGTTCTGCAGTATGAAAAAGATGTGTTCTACAGGACACTTTACAGGCTGGGTTTATACTTGGTAGCCTGCCAGTGTCATATGTGTGCTTTGGTATTGTTGTTCCTTTGTCATTTCTGATATTCCTTGGAGCCAGCGCTGCTGGGCTTGATGCTTTCAGGATAGCTTTATGAAGGCAACCCAGTGATGCCTTAAAATCGCTTGTGGGAACGCATAAACCTTTTGGTACCTCTGTAGGCTGAAGTCCAGCGTGCATGAAGGATTCCAGTGGAGAAAGCAGATTGGAACTGTAGACCTAATCCTAACCTTTGTGTGTAATGTGGACGTCAAGTTCAATGCTGACCTGTTAGCTTCACCAGCTACGAGGCGACTTAAGGCAACTGCTGCCTCTCAGCGCTTGGTCACGTCTCTCCTTTGATGTGTTGCATGTGGCTGTGTGTGGATGACATGGTACATATTAAGATGTCAAATGTTAGCACATATTTGGTGTGTTAGTTTGAATGCTGGAATGAGTTTGGGATTGAGTGAAATCTTCTAACCGTGTATGCACACCCTTAATCTTAGCCACTGATCTGTTGCTTTAGCTCCTTGGCTGGAACTGAGATGGAACAGGTATTACAATTAGGCAAGTGTGTCTATATTATGCATTAGTTAATTGAGTTTCTCTACCCAACAGGAGTCATGTTTTTCTGGCAAGTTGAGTCTCTGATCTTTTCCCTTCTTTTGAAGTACTTTGGGTATCTTTATTGTTATGGTTCTGGCTTTGGGGTCCGCCCCCCCCCCCCCCCCCCCTCCGCATCTCACAGTTCATCTCTGCAGTCAATTCACCTTCAAAACAGACTGGGCAAAACCTAGTGCAACAGTCCTCTAACATTGTAAGTTGGATGCAGATTTCTTTATCTTGTCTTCCAGTGACGTGAAAATATATTGCTCTTTTGTAGTCTGTTCCAGGTAGGCTAAAGTTTAAGAGCCAAGTGAAATAATTTATATGCCCATACAGGAGACGGGAAAAGCATTTTTGAATGGACAGTTGGTAGGGGGAGATACTGGATCGGTTCATGTCCTGTTCCCTGCTAGGGGTTTTAATCGGGTGAAACAGGGGGCCTTCCTTCCCTGGTAACTGCAGCTGTTAAAAGAAGTTGAATCCTTGCCTTAAAGGGCCAGTGGAGATTCCTTTTGTGGGAATGCTTGTTGGTGTAAAGTGGCTGGGGTCAATGTTCAGGGCAGCAGGATCTTTCCCTCTTCTGCCAGGGCTCTCTAATAGCAGGAAGAAGGGTGGGGGAAAGGTAGAATTTTACTGTGCTCTGTCAGTTCACAATTGATTTAAGGTTCCTAAAGGAACATGTGCTAGAGAAACAATGTAGAAGATACTTAAGTTCTGACAGCTTCTGTAGGAGCAGAATAAAAGCTCTCTGTGCTGCATCTTTCCTGTACAGCAGCCCAGCTCACTTGCTCAGAGGATCAAGCCAGCTATTTTGAGACTTTTCCTTCTTAAAAGCTGCTGTTTAGATATAATTTAAGCACTTATTTATATCAGTTTAGATAATACACAATAATTACTGTTAAGTGTAAGTCTTTAGAAACGTATCAAATATCTGTGGTTTAAACAACGGGGTTTTTTTGAAATGTTCCTACATATCTGTTGCTTGGGAATATGGATAGGAGCAAATAAAGTAATCTAAGAAAACATTCCAGACTTTTCCATTTAGCTGGCTATTTAAAAGTTTAATGTGATTATGTTACTGCTCTGTATTTACCATTTTGACAATACTGTTGCTTTTTAGCTAAGATAACTACAGATTATGGTTGGGGGAGGAGGTTATGTGGGAATTGACAAAGGAATTTGCTAACAGTGATCTTGAAAAAATTGAAGTCAGACTCTTGAAAATCGTGGCTTTAAATTTCTGAGACTCAAAACCAGCGCACTTGGAGTTTCTTTTATTTGGTTACTGGGTCTTGAACTTTTGGGTTCGCGGTCCTAAAAAGTTTATTCCTAAAGCATTTCTAGTGAAAGCAAATAATTCCTTGTTACCACATGGCTCAAGAAATTGAGGTTTAATGAGAAGCACTAAAGAAAACAGGAATTGCCAGTATCAGAACTGGTTGCTTCCCAAAGGAACTTTGGCAGGACGAAGTGCAGAGCCTGTGTTAGAGCAGAGCAGAAAGGTGATTGCCCATGGTTAAATACTGAGTGGGACAGACTAACTGGCAGCAAATCACACTGTGCTTGAAAAATCCCATCTCTTTCCTCTTCTTGGAAACATTGTTGTCCCGATGTTTTTTTCATTGGTATTCCATTACTTTTTTTTTTTACTTCCCCCCCCTAATCTGCAGGAAAAAACAGAGATGTGTGAGGTAATTACATTTCCAGTACTTTAATTTAGGCCAAAACCTGAGTCCTGGAACAGAAAACTTCCCAACACATACATCTGCTCTTGGAAAAGTTATTTCATGAAAATCAAATCTTTCAGTCACCAGATCAAGTTCTTGACTCATGATGCTTTGAGATAGCAGAGGTGATGTCTTAAGCTCTTAAAGTATAGCTGCTAAAGCAATTGCAAAGCAGTTGTTAACATGATGAGGAAAAAGATCTCTCACTCTGGCCAATTTGGATAAATTGATAAGAATAAGGAACGTTCTGATAACTCTTTGATAATAGCAACCGTTGTTGAAGTAGTGATCAGCATTTGTGGTTTAGCCATCTATACTTTGAAATATAAATGTTTTCTATTTATAATATATTTTTATATCTAATTTAATATTTTAATAATACATCAAATTAAAATAACTCTGATTAAAAAAAGCCTTTTATTACTGGAATGACTTTTCAATGAGGTTCAAGTTACAGATGCAAATGTGTGGTGAGACATGATTTGAGGTTGAGGGAAAGAAAGGCACGCCCAGATGAGCTACTCTTTTCTGTTCCTGTAATAGTTTTTGTCAGTAATGATGGTCTGTATTTTCAAGAGCTTCCTTTGTTGTTGTGAGCGATGACATTTCTATTTCCTCTTGGATCTGTTGCTGTAGCTGAGATGTTTAGCTGAAGATGTTTGCTTAGTGTCCTGTGGGATGGTGGAATTTTGACACTGTAGGAAGTGTATATTTTTACTCTTTTCAGAGTCTGTCTCTCTTTTTTTTGCCATTTCTATGGTAGTTTTGTAATGGGACCGGGTCACTTTTCCCTCTTGTGCAGGCATAACTCTCCCACCTGGTACGCACGTAGAGAGGGAATGGAGTGATGACAAGGAGTTGTGTGTTATTACAGTGCTTCTTGGCCTAATTTCTCCTTCTAATTCTTCCTTCCATGAGTCCCTGGCAAATGGGCTGGACTAGAACAGTCCAGGCAGAAAGTCGCCAGACTGAGGCTGTGAATGCTCGAAAGGGTTTATTCACGTGTTGGACAGAGTGTCTGACAGCTCATGATTATCTCTGTGATTACTTAATTGCAGGCGTAGAAGCCCTCATCCACAAAGTCAGTTAGCACCATATTAACCATAGACTTGCAAGTTTGGAGGAGCTTAAATCCCGAGATGATTATGGTTGGGTTGGTAACATCATGTGTGGTGGCACTCACTTGCACCATGTGGGAGGCACCGATGAGGGCTGCAGAGCCCAGTCATTGCTGGTGCCTCTCCAGCCTATTGTGCTGTGTCCCAGAGCATCTGGGAATAAGAGTTCAGAGAGTGTCAGGATCCCTGCTTCCAGCTCAGGGCAGAGCACAGGGGGGTAAGGAGGTACTGAGAGCTACGTGTGTAGGTGACGGGGAAGATTGGTGTCCCAGTTTGTGGATTTATTGTAGGAAAGCTGAGGGGACCAGCTAGGTGCAGTTACACGATATGGTTTTCATAGCTTATCAAAGAGTCACAGAATGATTTGAGTTGGAAGGGACCTTAAAAACCATCTAGTTCCACCCCGCTGCCCTGGGCAGGACACCCTCCCCCCAGCCCAGGCTGCCCCCAGCCCCATCCAGCCTGGCCTTGAGCACTGCCAGGGATGGGGCACCCACAGCTGCTCTGGGCAGCCTGGGCCAGCGCCTCATTGTCCTCACAGGGAAGAATTTCTTCCTTATTTCTAATCTAAATCTACTGTCTTTTACTTTAAAGTCATTACCCCTTGTCCTATCGCTACCTGCCCTTGTAAAAAGTCCCTCTCCAGCTTTCTTGTAGGTCCCTTTAAGCAGGGATGTACCTGCAAAGTGAGAAATGCAGGACTGTAGGACCAGGCATGATTTTGGTGGCAATGAAAATGCTGGAAAGGGGAGAACATTATCTGTTTAGGATGTACCAGGAGAGCACAGATGGGCTGGGATTCTGTCTTGAGTGGTACATGGTAATATCCTGGGAAATGAAAGTGGGAGCCAGAAGCTGCCACTGATCCAGCTTGTTACCTGTGCTGTCAGCAGGGCCAGGATGAGTCTTGTGAGCTGGCTCCGCTACAACTTCATTGGCTTTCTAAGCCAGACTTACATATCTTATTCTTAACTCAATGGTCTTGTCTTATGGAGTTACATGTTGCTCAGCCAGGCCTTGGCCGATTTTAGCAAGTAAAAAGCAGGTTCAGCCTTCTCTCCATTTTCTGCGGGCAAAGCTAGTGCGGTGCAGTCGAAATGAGGTGAGTGAGCTTTCTGCAGGCTTTGGCTGTCCCTTGCAAAACAAGGAAAATGAGCATTTCCCATAAAAAAAAAAAAAACCACCAAAAAAACCCCAAAAAACAAAACACAAAACCAAACATATTAGAAGGGGGGAGAAGTTTGCATGATCAACCCTCCTACCCACCCCCACTCCCACCCCACCCCTTTTTTTTTTTAGCTCATTGTTTTGCTTCCAGAAAGGATTATTGTTCCTAACCAACACCCAGACCGTGTTCAGGGCATATTTGAAACCTGAATGCCAGGAAAGGGTTATAAGGAAATAATACGGATTTTATTGAGTTCTAGGTTAAGGTTCGGACTACTAAAATAAATCTTAAGAGTCAAAGCCATATTATCTAATATTTAGTACTGTTTGTATTTCCAATACTATCAGTCTTGAGACTCCACTGTGTTTTTTACTTACACGTAAACATTTAGATGAACATTAAAGAGCTTATTGATTTTCTATACACAGAATGATTTATTGATACTTTTCTCAGATTTCATAATATTCATTTGCTAATAGCTCCATTGATTTGTTTTCAGCAAAGAAACCCCCAAACAATAACAAAAAAACCCCAAAACAAATCATCCAAAACCTGAGGAAACTGAAGATGTTCTTTTTCCATGTGCAGTATAGCTGTGTGCAGAAACGTGTACTTAGAGAAAACAGGAACACAGGTTGCTGTAAATCAACATAGTCGGTTCTGAATACGAAGCCCCAATCTCCGCTTAGGTGCATTCCTGCAAGGAGCCACCAGGAACGCATGTGACTCTGTGTAACATTATCATAGGCTGCACTGGTGGATTTGCAAATTAATTGTTCACATTTGAAGCAACATTTAATCCCCTTTGGGACTGAATGCTTGAAGGAGACTGATCTGAGTTTGGGATTTTTAAAAATGTATTTATTTATTTATTTTTGTGTAGGCAGGCTGCCCTGTCTGTGCAGACCTCTGTTAATGTCTGTGGGATTTTGGGCAAGTTCTGCCACCCCACTTTCTGTAAGAGCTTCCAGCAGCTTGTAGTATATATTCCCCCACTTCAAGGCAGCTGCCTCAGCTTCATGAAGCATGTGAAAGTTGCAGCTTCCCAACTATCTTTCATCTTTTCTCGAAGACTCCCTTTTAAAACATTTTAATTCTGCATTTAATCTTTAGTATATTGAATAAAGAACACAAGTGGATTGTTACCTAAATACAGCAATGGCTCATTGTTTGATACAGTGCTCAAGATTATTTATTTAAGTAATGTATGTTAAAATCAGCATTTCTGAACTTGCCTTTTTGTATTTACTTGGCAAAGTAAGAAAAACATTTAAACACGCTGAATTTCCTTTTGTTGCTATCTCAAACCTTTATGAAGGAGACAGTAGAGCTGCGAGCTTCAAAATGTTATGAAAGTTTTTAACTCGGGTGCATGACCTAACTCACCTACACTCACAGAATGCAGTGCGTCCGAGGAGATGTAAAATTACACGGGTACTTCACAGGTTTCAGAATTAAGGCTAAATTGTGTGCTGAAGTAGTGTTTGTCCTTTAAAGGTAACACACTGAAGAAGAGAGGTTCCACTAACTGTTGAGTTCCTGCAAGTCAATATTTTGTTCCTAAGATTAAAAAGACTGTATGTGTTTTAATATTCGGACCAAAACAATAGTAAAAGGCTCGTGACTGTCTCTCGCAGAACGTACTGACTTCTCTCATACTGCATTGCGTGAGCTCGGGAGTAACATGGAACTTAACTAAGTGGAGCATTTTGCCCTTAGAACTGTATCCCTCTGTCCCACAATACAAAACCTAATTAGTGCGTCCAAAGAAGCGTTAAATAGATTTCATGCTGTTTAATAAAGGCATTACATGTTTTTGTCTATTGCAAAACATTAGAGGGAACGCTCGTAGTGCATGTTTCTGCTGCCTCTCTCACAATTAAGGTGCAGTTTTACATTGTGTCTGCCTCAGGAAGGCTCAGTAACTTTTTTCTTCATCAAATCTTTCCTCTCATTGTTATGCTCTATTTGTTTTGGTGTTATTGCATAATGGCTTTGAAATAGACTCTTAATGAACATCTTTGCTAGTCATTTCAAATTGGGGGGGACAGCATTTAGCACAGGAATATATCAGGCTGTTGTGACTTGAGGTTCAGTAATTCTTTTTTGGTGCTGATCTTTAACTGGTAACTGAGAATGAAGAGTTTACTTTGTGACATCTGTAGCCTGAACCTTTTCATTCTTGCAAGCTCTCATTAAAATGTGAGATTTCTTCCCGAGGGTCACCATTACTGTCAGGTTTACACAGCCCTAATGGTGACGTTTTGTTTCTGATTTCATCCCTTAGCTGGCCTTGTCTGGCCTAAAGTGTCTGAAGCGCAGACCTTCTAGGCTATATATGCTGAGGTTCAAAAGGAGAAAAATACCACCTTAGGGAAGGTGAATTCTGCCAAATCTTGCCTTGTTGTACACGAACCTATAAAGCTATCTAAGCAACTCATTAAGGAATATCTCATTGTGTCTAGCTAATCTGTTGCCTGCCTCTTGGCAAGGTCTCCATTTATGTGTTTTGTGGATTTTTTGGTGGTTGGTTTTGTTGGTTGTGTTTTGTTGTTGGTTTTGTTTGTTTGTTTGTTTTGGGTTTTTTGTGGGTTTCTCTTTAGCTCAGTTTCTTCAGATGTGTTTTATCTGGTTTTGGGCTTTTATTAGGAGGTTTATATGAAATGTTATACAGTACTCATCTAACATGTTTTGCAAAACTTTCCTAAGATTTTGAAAATTGTACTGAGTTAATCTTCGTAACCTGTATTTTCTGTAGCTTCGTGGCAGTGTGAACTGATGTAAGGAGCATCAGCGACAGGCCTGTGAGCTGACACGAGAGCTCTGGTTTCTCCTAGCCCACTGCAGGGTTTTGGTCAGGATTTAGTGATACATGAACATAGCTATCATAGTGTGACATCTGCTTAGAGTACTTTGAGAATGGGTACTTGCCAGCTCAATACTTATCTGGAAAGCAGCTAAAGATGTACCATAGCAATTTCAGATCAAAGCCTGGTGGGAACTGTTCCATTATTATGCTCTCAGCTGTTGATGTAATATATAAGTTTGCTAATGCAGCATTTTTCTGCATCTTGTTCAACCCATCAACGTAAAATAGGTCTGAATTTTGCTGCAGCCTTTGTTCACAGCTAGAACAACTTCCCACCTTGGAGTCTCCAGTTCTTTAAATGTATGTTGTTTCAGGAATACTGAAACAGCTAGCTGCTTCCAGAAACACTAAAAACATAATAAAAGGCAACATAAGAAAACAGTTAATTAAGTCCAGAGACAACCTGTGTCCTTATGTTGTTACTTCATCTGAGCCTACAAAACCACACAAGGAGGAGTGTGATCTGAAGGTCACTGAGTGCAGTGAATTTTCCAAATGTTATATAATTAAAGAAACACCTGTGCCCCAGCCAAATAACTTCATGCTGATCTGCTGTGAAAATGTTATGCTTAATAACCCTAAAAATGTCTAATTTTCTTATGCCCGGTGGAGGTTGCAAACAGAGCAGCAGTATATAAAACATGAGGCATTAGTTCAAGATGTCTTAAAGGGTCTCTTAAGATTGATTTACTACTGTCCCAGTGTGTGTTCCTTTGTTTCTGCAATTATGTTTAGTACACTTCAGATGGGACAAAATGGGATTTAAGACTGCCGATGATTTATGGAGACTTAAATTCTCCTCCTGAACTCCTGATGTTCTTAAGCCAACAGAGGTTTTGAAGGAGATCACAGGTTGCTTCTCCTTTCCTAAGGAGAAAGCAAAAGATCTATATTGCATCAAGTTTGTCATGGTATTGGTGCCCTCATTTTGCACTAAAGAGAGTGCTGTTGGTAAGACATCTAAACATTATAGGTTCATATCAGGAGGGAAAAAAAAAAAACCATTGGTGCCAAATTTTAGTGTGTCTTGGGGGCATGTAAACTTTTCTATATAGAAGGAAGGAAAGACAAGGAAGGAGGAATGGTATTGTTAGCATTTTAGGGCTATGAAGAATCTGTAGAAAGATTCCAATGGGAGTGGGATACATTGGAAAAGCAGGGAAAACAGGATAAATGAAAAGCAAGACTAGTAAGCTGGATGGATATTTTTCCATCTCCAAATTTTACATACACATTTCTTTGAAATCTTCCCCACTGAGTACCAGACTACTGACTCCTAGGATGTGCCACCAAGCATGTGAGGGCACAGCAGTAGAAGATATGCCGAGAGTTCTTTATTCATTGTCATTTCATCTCAAGGTGCACATATCTGTGCATGTTATAGGTGTAGAGACTTACTTCGGTATTGCTGAACATATTCACAATTTTAAAACAGATTTGTAAGGATAAATTGGCAAAGGACACTTCTGATTTCACAACTGAGAAGTTTGGCCGTGGCTGGTAACAGCACTAGTTGGAAGAGAAATGCAGATCTACCTGCCTCCCTCTCCTCGTCTCGAGCATGTCCTTTCTGTTATTAAGTTCAGAAAGCACTGTTAACTGTCTGCATAATTGTGAATGGCTAAATTATATAGACTAGGTACTTTGTGAGAAGTCACTGAATGACTGATCTGGGCTAATTAAATGTTTTAATTTGTTCTCTGGTTGCTCTTGATAGTAACTGGAATCCACAGTAACTTAATGCTTGCTAACTGGAATTTATTAAATGACTGTAAGCCCATGAGTAGTAGTGATATCCAGGTGTTCTTATCTCTGAACCTGCATGTCATCTGCTTAAAAAAATAAAAATAATAATTTTATGTTGGAAGGGTCAGAGGTTTAAATAGCTACAAAGACAGTTCTACAGTCATTACTAGTTCCTTTAATGTATGGTATGGAATAAAGGCCCATTGGAAGATAAATGGTGGTGGTGGTATTGAACTGGGCAAGCAGAAACAGATTAAAAAGAAGGCAGGTGTGTCCCAGATCCTGAGCAGTGAAGGTACTGTTAAGGTTCAGTGGTATTTTGTGTAAAGTAGTCACTTGCCTTTATAGATCGCAAATAGAATGAGAACCTGTAGGAGTCATTTAGCAAAATTATGTAGAACTGCGAAGATGAAGGCACCATCTTTGCTTGGACCAGGAAACGTGTGTGTACACGCTGCCCCTCTGCAAAGTGCAGGTGATTAATTTGTGAAATTATTCATGGAATCAGTAATTGCACAGGTGGCCTACACAGTCTGAAGTTTCTGGTGGGTCTTCATGAGTAGCTCCTGAGAGGAGCATGGTGCAGTATATGTTCCTGAAGTTACAAAGGTAGGTATAACCGTGGTAAGGTGTGAGGGGGCTGTCTGTTGGCCAAACGAAGGTAAAGGCTTGACAGAAACTAAAAGAGCTGCAGGAATCCAACGCTGTTTTTGCCATTAGCCATATTATAATAGACAGTTCTCTAAGGCAGGAAAATTCAGTATGCCTCTTACTCTCCCCAGACAATTTTCCGGATCCTCCACTGTGCTACTCTTCCAATAATCTGCTTCTCTAAGTGAAAAGGACAGAGCACTGGGATCTGAACAAATGGCCCCTTTTACCAGTTCGAAATTATTCTCAAAACCTGTGTACTGACCGTCGCTACCCGAATACTAACTTTTCCATGGGTTTGAGTCTTCTCAAATTTAGATATTTTCTCCCGAGATATTTTTTACTCTCACTGTAGTTTTGGGTTTATGCGTTATAGGAATTTGATATCAATGTGAATATTCCTGCTTTAAACTTGTAATGATACAGATAGTATTTGCAATTTATCTGTTGATTTACAGTTCTAGGTTTTTAATGTTGAAACTCTTTATCCTAGCTTGTTTGACTGTCTTCCTTCTCCGAGTATGGAAAAGTATGATCCTTCAACCCTCTGCTGCTGTTCTTCCCTTTTTTTTTTTTATTTCCCCCTACCCCCTGCCCCAGGCATTGTGCTTCAGTATACATAGTAAAGGTGTGAGGTCATGAGGGATATCCATAATGTGGATGTGTTATATCAATTTAGTACACACCTCATATGGCTTCCTCCTGTGGCCTCATCCTGATGTGAGGCCTCTTCTAGCCTGCTCTTCATAATCAAAACATGGAACTTTTGTACAAACCAGAGGATATTTTAAATCAGCTTGATATATTCTTTATATATTCCCTCCTCTGACCTTGTTAGGCATCTGTGTCTTGCCCTGCATCTTGCCATATCTGCTTCCTTCAGTTCCTTCAAAAAACCCTGAGTGGAGTTTGGATATTCAGCCACCTTGGTCTATCTAAAAACACTTCTACCAGTGACTTCTTAGGGGCTAGAGAACAAACGGCTCACTGGAATTATGCTCTTGATTTCATCTGGGTGTTAGTTATTTTTTTCCTCCCCAGGAAGGGTTTTTTATTACCTTATCCCTCATGCTTATCAGTCTATGTACAGATCAATCAGGGAGAAACATCTGCTTTCCACACAGGAGTAAATAACAGCCACCCTGATCTGAGCTCTTTTCAACACTGCATGATGACATCTGACAAATTAAGTTGGATCATATGTGTATAGGCAGGATTGTCTTCAAGCCATATAACAGGATCTATCCATACTGCAGGTTGAAATTACCTCAATAAAAATAAGTCCGTACTTTGCCTTAGATCCTCGCTGAATCGGGCCCTAAAAGATGAAGCATCGGCATTTACGGAGTAGGTGATTACAGTTCATGCTCATGTTAAGTGGTGTATATCAGTTAAAGAAATCTCCATGTTTTTACACCAGACTATTAAATTCTTCAAAACTTAAGGTGCTACGGAAATTAGCCTAGATTTATTTGCAGAGCAGGATCTTGAAATCTCCTTTTTGGCATACTTTTGTTTTTATGTGAAGCTTTGACTTTAACTGGATTAAAATGCTAAATTAAGAAAGATGAAATTTAGAGAAGATGATCTAGGTGAATGCAAATGGATTTATTTTGGAATTTTCTCTGCTGGAAGATATCAATATTATAGATTATCTTCTCAGATGGAGTGAACACAGATCTTAGGATGTTTAAATCCTTTCTAAAACAGAGTTTTTGTCCTATACGGCCATAGTAAATTGATAATACCGAACGTGCCAATAAATAGTGTTCATGAACAGGGAATATATTTCTGGGTTATGTAGGGTGAGTAAAATGGTTTCTGTACTCAAGTGCCTTCCTCCAGCCAGAATTTACACCAGTTGTTAACAGCTCCTAATTCCTCCACCCATCTTTCCTCCCCCTCTTTAGACACGAAAACAAGCAGGCTCATTTTCAAACATGAGCTACCAGCAGCTCCGGGTCAGTTTGGCTAAGTCATTGGAAATTGCTGGACACCAAAAGAAGGATTGAATAGCTTCATTTTAGCACTCAGTTTTGCAGTGTTGCCTAACATAGAATAAATAAAACATTTGTAGATGTATGGCTGTTCAGAAACCAAACAGACTTTGAGAACATCAAGAATAATAGAAAGCTGAGCGCTTCAGCAAAAGGAATATGGTGCCTGGTTTTAGTGTTTGACAGCACTTAGGTCAGAGCAGTGTCTGCAAAAACATTGCTTCGGCTGCCCTTGGCATAAGAAACTATTTTGTGATGTGTTATACAACTGCATGTAATCACTCTGTGTAAATGTTGGCTTTTTGATGGAGATCACTGTAATCTACTCCACCAGCCCTACTTCATAATAACCAGTATAGTCCAAATACTGGTTCTTTTATACCCATTAAAAAAGTAGTTCTGTTTTTTGCACAATGAATTTGTGTATTTTACTTGTGTTTCATGATGCCTTGAAATGGACCTTGGATCCTGAGGTCGTGAGAGTTTTATTCCGAGTGTATGTCTTAGATGATGTACTTCTTGTTTGGAGGACAGATATGACTTATGGCACACAGAGGTTTTGGTCTATTGTAACATTCATGTATGAAGTAAAGGGCAGCAGTAAACAGTAACAGAAGGGAAAAAAGTACTGGGGAGGGAAATATCAGAAAAAGATAAATTTTCAAGTTCTGAGTCTGGGGTTTATTACTTCGCTATCAGGTATTAGCAAGTGCATTTTCAAAATGATGCCAAAGTGTCTATTTAAGAAAGTGGTTTTTAAAGAATGATGGATAATCAAACATGGGTGTGGCTCATGCTTTAGGCTGAGATACTGTGGGCTGATGATGCATGAAAGCAAGTCTTAGATGATGCCACGTTTTTGAACCAAGCACAGAAAATGTTTTTCCCCTGACAAAAAAACTTGGTTTTTTCCAACATTCAGAGTTATAGGCGGGACTGGTACATGCACTTATATGACACTGTTAGAGATACCAGAATGTTGAAGCTGTAAGGAAAAGAGTTTTCAATGCCCTATAAATTTCTGAAGATTGCTGTGTTTTCAGTTCTACTATTAGTTCCTAAAACTTAGAGTAGATAATTAAAAATCCATATAATAAGATAATCCACCATACCACCATATTCATTTCATTTTTCTCTAGGCATACCATGCATTTTTGACATGCATTTGGTAATTTCTGTTTTAAGTATAGCATGCTTATAAAAAATTTGCTTTTCACCTACTGTAAATTAGGTTAGTAGTTAAAATTTGGGCTAGGTATATATGGTCTATATTCCCTCTAAGGGACAGTTTCTTACTGTTTCTTTGCTTTTATTTATTAATTTGAAAAAGAATACTGCAGTAATCTTGCACATTTTGTATTCTATTTCAAATGGTAGTGATAAGCTAGCGTTTCTGTTTTTTTTTATCTGACCAAATAAATTGATAAATACAGCTGATTCAGAGCGTTTACATAATCTTTCCAATGTCAACAGTCATTTAAATTATCCTAACTTTATACTGAATCTCCAAAATCCAATTACCAGCTAATAATAATTGTCAGTTTTACTCTAAACCTTTAATGATAGGTCACAAGGGAAGTTGTACCAGAAGGATTAAATCGTTGTAGACTGTAGCTATGCCCAGCCTTAAATTACTAACCTCTTATCTCATGGTAACAGAGCTACTATATGTTTTGTCGCCATTTTTGCTAAATAGAATAAATGTCACCAAAATTAATTTCATCTTTCTTAAATTAGCTTCTTAGTGTGATTTCTCACTTCAGTCAAAATTTATTTCTTGAAGAATTTAATTTCCTTCTTAATCTATTTTATTTGAGAAAGAGGAGGAAGAACATTCAGGAACAAATGCCTTTTAAATCATTCTGTGGCTAAATTTGAAATTTACCCTTCATTAATAATTGCTGACCCCTACAGGTTTGAGTTTTTTAAGTCACTGTATACTTAAAATCAAACTGGTTCTGCTTAGTTCATCCTGGCTATATTTTAGGCACTAAAAGATAAAAGGGGGTAAATCCTGCTTGTAAGAAAAGGTAGCGCTTAATCATGTGAATACAAGATTTCCCATGTGATGGATGATCCAAGGGAGTGTTGTAATTAGATGGTTTAGTTTAGCTGCATTTATTAGTTTTTAATCACATTAAGGACACATGCAAGTGAAGGAAAATATATGTAATGTAAGGAATAATATAGCTGCAAGAAATACTGCCTTGAAAAGAAGGCATTGACAGTTGGCATTTCATACAACATAGTGACGGCAATTTCTATCTGAATTGCCAGTACCCTTTAAAAGTATTTCCAAAGTAATGTGTATTTTAAAATAATTAAAAACCGAAGCTGTTGGCTTTCTATTACACTGCCCGTTCTTTTAGTTTTGATGAGCTCAGTCAAAAACTTTCTGTGAAGTTACAATGCAATAGTTCTTTTAAAGAAAAGAAATTCAAAGGATGGAGCAATTGAAAACGGGGGGATTCAAAAGACAAACCTGAAGTGACAGGCTATGTCTGAAATTATCACAGCTGGTGCTATAAGGCAAAATGTGGGGCAGGAAAGATTTTTAATGCTCATAAATAAAATCTATTTGAAAATATTGAAATCTAGAGGGAGTATATTGGCTGGAACAGTAAAATCTCTTAAATGGCTATGATTTCCTTTTGGAACATGTTCCTGTTTAAGAATCTATAGCATAAAAAACAGGGATGACTAGAAAAAAAAAAAAAAAAAAAGAATTAATGTCTTCTGTCAGCTGCACATGATTATCAGGGTTTTGTAAACTCAATTAGTAAAGAAGAATATATCCAAAATCTGATTAAATATTAGTGCCAGCAGGGCAGAAAATTAAACAGAGCGTACGCATTAATAATCTATTAGATGTTCTATCAACTTTGAACAGCTGTAACAGTTGTAATCAGGCATTTCTTTGTGGCATCCTACAGATTTGTATGGGACTAGGAAGTCACTACTAGGTTATTGCAGTGGGTGGAAAGTCAGAAGTGTCTGTCACTCTTCTGGCTGTGGAGGGGATCCCTGTCTAGGAAAATATTTCTTTTGTGTTTAGCAGAGCTGTCATCTCCGCTTTTGAGTCGTTGATATTTATCTGTATCATGGCACTGTATCTATATCATGATGTTTTTCTGTAAGATGACTGAACCACAACCTTAGAGAAGAACAACTGGAAAATCACTCGAACCTCTGCAGAAATATGGCTGCTGTTACTGCCTTGCCATTTCTTAGGAGGCAAGCATACCAGTTAAGTTGGTAAAATGTTAGGTTGCTTTGCAAACAGAATGATATTCTGAGGAACTGAGCTTTTCATTCTTTCATGGAAGATGTATGGTACCCACATAGCCAAAATAAGTGAAAACAGAAATATGGATAACCTCAAAAAGAATAGAATTAATTGTAGCTTCTTGAGGTAAAGTAGGAAACCAAATGATTGATAATTTCAACGCTTTTGAGAAAGCATTATAGGGACTACAAGTGGTGTGTTCATATGGGTAACCAATCCTGTGCATGATGGGGAACGGCACCAAGAAAAAAGAAAGAAGCTGGTGACGAGGAAAGGACCTCGATGACCATGTGCTTCCCACAGCATAGCATAAGGTCGTGCAGAATGCTCTCCCCGGTTCAGACCAGCTGCCCAACTGGCCCAGTGTTCTCTCTTAAAGTGTGGCCAGAAGCAGCTGTTTGGAGAGGAACTGAGCAAGTATATGTGATACTTTCCCTTAGTACTCTTCCAGCACTTGACTTTTCTCAGCTGAGTTTGTTTACTAACCTGTAATGGATCTCCAGTCTCCCTTGGAGTTCATATAAGCTTCTATATCCAGTGGCCTCTGGCAAGGAATTCCACAGGTCTGCTGCCTATGTCAAGAGCCGTATCTTTCTGTTTGTTTTGAACCTGTTTCCCACTGCTTTCTCCTGATGAGCCCCAGCTCTTGAACTGGAAAAGAGAGTTGAAATGTAATCTCTCTTAACCTTTTTAAAATCATCTGCAATTCTGTAAGCCTTCCATGATTTTAAGGCTATGCCTAGCATGGCAAGATTTCTGCATGTTGATCATTAGGCGAAACTGAATGTGTGTGTGCCTGGATTTCTGACAAGCTTAGTCTATGTGTCCTTGAACAATTTTTATATCATGTAACTCCATATGTACAATTTGGAAAAAAAAAATATTTGCTTTTTTTTCATCTTTTGCTTGTTTGTTGCTTGTTCTGTTCCAGACTGTGTTTACATAAAGAGGGCTGTGGTCCTACAGTACCATCTCTGGAATAGGTAATTGGTCTGAATCAATCTCTACAATTGTTGGCATTGCATGCGGTAGGAAGGAGGGCTCTCTCGTTAGTCAGTCGCCACTTGCTCTCAAGTCCTCCTTCCCCTGCCTTTATATAAAAACAAAAATGCAAGAATTACCACCAACAGATTCTGAAAATGGAAAAAGGTTTCTCCCTTTGTAAATGTCCTTGCTTTGTTTTGTTGGGGGTATTGCTTTACCTTCCCTTGGAGTTTGTTTGTTTGTGGTATGGGTTGTTTTGTGGTTGTTTGCTTTATTTGTTTTCTTTTCTTTTTTTTTTTTTTCCAAAGCTAGGATTTGTTTGCTTTGTTTCTGCTTTAGTAGAAATTGAAGGAGGCAGTCTAACTTTAGAAAAAGCTGAAGCCTTTACCATTTATGAAACCATAGAAGCCTGTGTTGGAGTGGGAACCTAGAAAGGCCACAAAAATAAGGTTCAATAATGGAGCAGTAGGTTGACGTTCTGGCTTCAGTTTACACCTGGGAGGCAAGGTATAGCCAAGTTTTGCAAACAGTTCATGATAGCTAATAATATGTTTCTTCCATATTCTAAAACATACTCAAAAGAGCAATTTGCCAAAATATATATTTCTGGTCTAGCTTAAGGATACATTTTGATATGTTAGAAAGTGTTTACTGTGCTCTCATGGTTGTAAATAATCATACTAATTTAGGCAATGCTAAATGTTTTCTTCCAAATTCTAATTGTAACTGGGTTTAGTTATAGTCACATTCAATGAAAAATGATTTTTGTAAGATTTCAGTGCATATTTTTGACCTAGGAGATGTTCTGGATTGAGTTATGTGGCATCGTTTCTAAGAACAGTTTTTACAGTGACCGTAAGTAATCCTTATTACATTAGTCATCTATCCTTTGTTCCTTTTTAGTTTTTCCTTCGAGTTGTTTTCCTGTTGATCCTTATACAGGCTAGATTACAAAGAAAAAAGATTGTTCTATTTTGGCCTTAAAAATCCAGGTTTATTTCTTTCTCTCATCTTTTCACTTAGCAGGAGTACAATTTACTGCACAATGGCACAATCCCAAATGTCTGCACTGTGCAATGAACTCAAATTAGGATTAAAGATTGTCAATTTTATTCTGAAAAGCAATGCTGGGGTAATATTGGCCATCTACCAAAGCTGTACAGGCTTGAAAAGTTTTGCTGAATGTGCACAGAACTCCATTCAAGCATGGGCAGTTCACACTGGCAAAGGTCAGCTCTCTTTCTCATTCTGCAAGGCCTCTAATTTTTCATCATTAGTGCCTTTAAAGATTGCTGTGGGGGCTTCAGAGGAGATAAGGGGTGAACACCGGTTTGTAGTATGATGGCACCAGGGCTGTTTAAATATTTAGAGCTAGGTGTCAGGGAATATCTGGAGATGGAGGGGTGTGGTGAGTGCTGAAAAATTGGAGCTTTACTTTCTTGCCTGTAGAAAACTGGCGTTTTCGTGGAATAACGTGTACAAAGTCCGTGCTGGTATGATCATATAAGTCCATTTAGCTTTGGCTGCTGTATGAATATATGAAACAAACATGGGAGATATTCAGTTTGGGGGTGGAAAGAAGGGAAATTAATCGTGCGGTAGTAAGTAAATGAAATATGTGTTGGAACTGAGCGAACAGGACCAAACGCAAGTACTTAAGAGTGAATGTTACATTGCATAATGTTACATGTTGTAGCAAATAGCAGTAAGTGCCTCCTTACTGCAAGTTTGCTATTTTTCCTGCCCCCCACCCCGCATAAAGCGATGTTAAACTGCATTGAGATGCCTTCTTACTTTCAGGTGGGAGGTATTCCACATCACACTGAATTATGTTCTCTTCCAGTTCCTGACCTTTTTGTGGCAAGGCTGTAATGGAAACCTTTCCTGCATTATCTTTTATACTGATATGGCTATGCAAATATGGATATATCTCTCTAGTGAAGAGATAGTCAATGACAACAGATGGGATTTTTCTAAATCTAGACACAGCATCTCCTTGAACAATATAAGCCAGATCTGTGGTGTGATGGTCACCACAGGAACATCTGTGCTGGTTTACAACGTTACAAATTATGGGCAAAGGCAGAAGGTTAAACTGGGTCACAGCTAAACTGGAAGAGGTTAGCTTAGCTCACCGTTGAAGATTTTGCAAATTCGGTCAGCTGACTTTGTAGCGGAGCAGATGATGGGTCTTGCACAGGCTGTTCCACTAGCTCAGATGTAATGGTAGTGACCCTCAGCAAAGGATGTCAAAAGCTGTTAGAAACTGAAATGGGGATTAGCATCCTAAATAGGCACAGGCTTTTCTCTAGCGGCCATTTGTCATGGCTTGCAGGATTGATAGATTTAGCAGCAACACTACATTGTAAAATTCAATATTGTCTGAATGTGGATCATCAAATGGACTGCTTCTGTGCGTTGATTCTTATCTGTGCCGTGTGTGCAGGGATAGCTATGAACATTTGTTTTTAACAAGAGGAAAAATCTGAAATACTGGAGGAAAGGGGTGTCT
Organism: Falco cherrug; assembly: GCF_023634085.1. Classification (NCBI taxonomy): domain Eukaryota; kingdom Metazoa; phylum Chordata; class Aves; order Falconiformes; family Falconidae; genus Falco; species Falco cherrug. Next base: position 49,458,888 of record NC_073705.1, on the reverse strand, counting down.
CAGCTAAGCCACTCACCACAGCTGACTAAAACCAGCTAGCTCGAATCTTGATATTCTGAGCCCATTGCCTTCATATGTGGTGTTGTTCTAAGGATGTTGAAATCTGCTCGGCTTCTGGAAGCAGTTTAGCTGCGTTCAAATGGAACAGCACCCAAGCTCAAAGTGTTTCTCCACTGACAGACTGGCTAGTTTAGGTGCGTGTCAGAACTACCACTGTTTCTGTAATAGCATAATGACCTGGATCTCTCTTACAGTCTGTGCTAGATGGAGCTATGCTTTCCCTTCACTCATTCCGTTGGATATTGAGTCTGTTGTTGTTTCCTCTTATATGGTACTTATGGCTTCTCCAGGAAAAAGGAAATGTGAAAAGAAATACAGTCACATTTTTTTGAGTCTGCATTTGTGCCATTAATCAGAATATTAACCCTTCTGGCAGGTTATTCTGGGGCTCGATGATTGCAGATGATTCCTTGCTCTCTCCCAAACTGCCTCCACATACCTCATTTCATGACAGAATCAAGGAAACATGATATTCATGGTACATCCCCTTTCTTTTGTTAAACATAGATGGTTAGGCTATAGACAGATCTTTGCTTCCTTCTCGGCTTGCTATTTCTAGCAGCAAAGTAATCTGCTAACCTGAAAGGCAGGACATGATGCGTCCCCACCATAGCAAGTGACGAAGAGAAACCTCTGTGCACCAGCCATTCCCTGCATGTCCTAGTGAAATAGTTTCCGCTGCTGTTAAATCATCCCAAGAGGAATCAGAGGAGAAGAATTGTGCACTTACTTTTTGCAGCTCATGTAAATGGTACCTTAGCCATTTCCAGTGTGGTTGCAATCCACCTGTAATTCTGCCCAGAGCCAGATCAATTACGCTTAGTGAAGATGTGGCTATCTGCTGCATGAAAAATGAGAAACCATATGATAATAGATATCTGTCTCTCACAGTGTTGAAAGTTGTTATTTGGCTTACAGAATTTTTAATAAAGCTTTAACAGGCTTGGGGTGGGTAGGGTGTGTGTATAGCTTCACTGGATACAGTAATTAAACACAATACTGGCTGGCTGCTGAATCTGAAGATGCTTAGATAATATGACGATGCCTTTTTTCAGTTCTCACATAGGAGAGATTTATTATGCATGTATTACAAACCTGTGATTTATAAACCTCATTGACTTCATTAGTCCCTAGGGGCTTCATTGTTGTTAGCCTGGAAATGGCTGTTAAATTTTAAAAATTCTATTTATTTATTTATTTATTCATTTTGAATTATGACCTCATTAGACTAAAACATGGCTCCAGATCCTTGCCTTGTGTAAATCAGCCAAGTCTTGTGACTAACCCCAGCTGAAGATCCAGGCTGTAAATTGAAAGCCTGTTCTTTCCAGTTGCATCTTCCAATCCCAAAGGCTGGCCCTAGTGTTAGAAATATCCTCGTGCTATCATAAAAGGGCATTTCAGTCACTTCTTTTGTGTGGCTTCTCCCAGTTAAGGCAGCAGTCTCTCAATGTGCCTAAAATTTAGGCAGACGTGAACGAGATGTAATGCAGTAAATTTATTCAAAGGAAGAATTAGAGGCAGGATGTTTAAAAATCATATGTAAAAATGCTGAAGGCTGGGACTGCAAAAATTGTGGATGCCAAGTGAGATTCTGTTTCAGTCTCTTGGTTTTTTTGAGTGGTAAGAGAAGCTTCATTTTTGTAGATTTCTAAAGTACTGTAGTTAATCTGAAGAGCATCTTGTGAAAGTTACTCAAGGTAAAACAGAAAAATGGTTTTGCTAAAGTTGTCAAATTCCACTTAACGAGTGTCTTTTTTTTTTTTTTTTCCCTATGCTCCATTATTCAAATTCAAAACCATCTTGAGATTATTGTTGGATTGTGGCAGTTGCACAAGTTGTTGGAGGTTTGCTCTTTGTAACAGGTTTCTTTTTGTTTCTCTATTTTAAGATACTGAAAAGCCCTTCTACCTAATCTTTTACAGTAAATCCCAAACAGTTTTATTTATAGTTGCCAGAAGTAAGTTCCTAATGTCATCTTAATTAGAAACATGTGGTGAAAAAACAGGCAACTTTTAAGCTGACACTATTTTTGAGTTAAAATCTGGCATCCCCTTTCTACTGACAAGCCTGACAACTGCAGCAGCAATCACCTCATCAAATCTCTCCGTTGTGTCTCTCCTGGTTTTTGGCATCCTTCCTGTCTAAATTTTTATCAGATGAGTGCTTTTTTCTTGGCAAGTATTTTAAATACCTTCTTGTTGCTTTATCTCTGCACCATCACCCTTTCCCCTAATGTCATTTCTCACATGTAAGACTGTGGCAGAATTCGAAACAAATTAGTTAGGAACGTAGTTTCAAAGACCAGTTTTTCCTCTTGGCTCACTTGTCTCTTCTCCCCCTGCTTTTTAAACACCAGCATGTCACAGATAGCACAGGAACACTCGGTTTTTAAGATGCAGTTTTGATGCTTTAAATCCTCAATGCTGCATCTACCTTCTTTCTGCTGTGGCATGTCCTGTTGCTTTTCTTTATCTTGGTTCTTCACGCCATTGGAAGATTTTCAGCTGGTGGTGTCTGAAACTCTTTAATCCTGAGTTTTGGAAATACTCAGTGGGCTATGTCAGAATACAAATCTTTAGGTGTAGATGCTTTAGACCACAGCCAAATTAGATCTCCTTTCTGCAGCTTTTCTGAAAACTGGGCTGGAATAGACTTTCTTGCAAGAATCCTGGTATTTCCTCTTCTAGTTGCCGTTGATTGCAATGTTGATTCTGAACCTTGAAATTCAGATGCGACCAAGAAAAATGGTTTTGGGGAAAGTTATCCAAATAATGTGTTTCTACAAAGAAATGCATAAATACTGGATGACATTTGCAAGCTGAATTCATATGCATAAGGATAATTTTAGCAAAATCATCCAAAGTCCAGGAAAAATTCTTGTTTATCCTACAAGACTTCAGTTATAGGTCTTTGCTAAAGATTACAAAAGTGCTGAATCGCAGCTGACATTTGTAAGTAGGTAAAGGAGTAGAAAAGTAGAACTCTGTCTTCCCCTTTGTATATTGTTTAAAAATGAAAAATAAGTTTCGTGGAAGCAGAATCCTATTGGCCTTTTATTTCTCAGCTGAGGTGTATGGTTTGTCAGACACTTAGAATTTATGGTTCAACACTCAGCCTGAGTTGAGACTGCTTTTTGTAGCTCAGATGGAAAAAAGAAAAGAAGGGGGGAAAAGAGAGAGGCAGGGGAAAAAATTAACACATTTTTGAGCCGTAAACAAATCTGTGGTTCCGAAAGTAACGTTACAGAGACAGACTTATTTTATGATAACCTGCTTTAAGAGTTTTTCCAAAATTAAACTGGTAATAAATACCAGCAAAATAGACTTTGGCTAGAAGGAAACTGTCAAGTTAATGTAGGCTTTTGTGGTCAGATATGTGGTTTGCAATGTAGATAAAGTGTCGTGTATGAAAAATGTAATGCATGGACACAACTAGTGATCGTTGCCCACATATACCATGGTCAGAACTCTTTAGAAGAAAAAACATTGTCACTAGAACTTTATCCTATATAGTACCAAAGAGATGTTAAAAACCTTTTTGATACCTTATTATCATTTAACTTTTGTGACCAAAGGTCTATTCACTACTTGTAGAACAGTCTGTGCAAGTCTTCATTGTTTTCAGTTGCTGCCCAACCAGTTACTTTGTGAGACTGTTGTATTACTATAAAAAGCAAGACACAACTGCCTTGAGATGAGATTTGTTTTAACCCTGAATATGCATGAAAAAATTAGTGACAGTATAGACTGTCTCTAATTACTGGTGTCAGGGACAGCCTCTGTAGGCAAGGGTCCATGTCCAGTAATTTCTGCCCAGTCATGAGAGTTGGTACCAATGGTTGTTGACATGTCTGCAAAACTGAAGCCATTTCTCACAGAAACCATGTCAACGTTGTCAAATCCTATTTAGAAGCTGTTGGATTGCCGTTAGGTTTTAATGTAGTTATTTTTACATTACTAAACAGGCTGTATTTAAGCAGTTGAGTTCAGCGATGAAAGGTGCTGGCTCCAGTTCCCAACTATTTCTGTGTTGTTAAATTTGTCCTTCTTATGCACAGTTGATTAGGAAAAAAAATATTTATCCTGTTTCAAAGGCTGTGTTGAATTCAAAAGTTTGATTGGAAAGAGGAAATTTATTTACCAAATTCCATTTTGTTTGATTCTGGATTCTTCATTCTTTAGGGATATGGGAAATAATAACTGTTGTCTGGGGTGGGGTTTGTTTTGGTTTGTGCTCTGTTTTGAAATCAAATTTTTAAAGATGCCGTGTTACAATAGAGGTTAGTCTTCTTTCCTTGCAAAAAGTAAAATGAGTTGTTCAAGTTGGAAAAAAACCCCACCCTATATTCAAGTTATTCAGCCAGTTTTCAAAAGGTCTCTTAAAACAAGAATCTGTAAAATGTAAGTTGTGCTTTTCCAAATCTGCTTTCAGAGGGAACAGTACGTCGTAACACCTCTTCGTAATCTGTCCTACAGTTCTGTCATTTTAGGGATGTGTGCAAAATGCTGTCTAGGAATGTGTCTTTCGTGGACCCCAGGCTATCAGTTTGTCCCCTCCCCTGCATGGGAGAGGAGTGGAGGAGAGGCTCACTGTGCTTTAGCATGTCAACCATTCTGTTGAAGTAAAATTCCTTCAGTGTACTATGTTTCTGACCTGTGTCATACTCGAAGGTTAAGCTTCTCGAAATGTGAGCCTAAAATGAATTTTGCACAATTGTATTTTCAAAAAATAAATTAATATGGTAGCTCTCACTGAGAACACTGTCAGCTGCCGAATGCTCAGCAAATGAAACCCCTCTTCAGGGTGCCATGAAAAGGCAATAAACTTCAAATGGTTTTGAATTTGAGTAATGGAGCATTAAGGAAACATACTAATTAAGGTAAATTTGGCTATTTTATTGGAGTCAGTTTTCTGATTTCTTTACTGGATGAAGAGCAGTGTAAGCTTCTGGACACAGAGCATTTTGAGATGCTGGCTGCTTCTTTTCATTGCCTAATGGGAGTTAAGCTTTTCTGAATATCCAGCCACAGTTGTAGCACTAAGTTCTTTTGAAAACTCCAGCTGTAAACCCCAACTTAGGCAACTAATGAAGTGGGCTCATTTTCCAGTGCTAGCACCAGTCCCCTGTGAAGGCAGTGGAAGCAGCTAAGCACGTAGGGTTCATTTCTGTAGATACACATCCAAACTCGTGGCAGGTGGTTTTAAAGTGGTTAAATGCTAGGCTCTAAGGGCAAGATCAATGTGGTTCAGGCTTTTAAGAGCAAAAGAACAACCAATGCATGAAATGTTGATCCAGGTGCATACATGATGGAAAGTCTCAAGCTGTCTATGTTTTCATTAGTGAAGTTGCCTAAGCAACTAATTAATACTCTGCTGCTGCACGTGTCAGCAGAGGCTGCCATTTTGACATAGCTGAGGCTTTGATGGCTGAGTCCTTCCTTGACCTCTTGCGGTTTGCAAATTCCACGTCCCTTGAGAAGAGTAATGGCACTTGTCTGAGTGGGAAGCATGCGATTCAGTGCCTGTCATGGCAGCTGCGGGCACATTCACTCCAGAATACCAGGCAGAAGGATAATGGCAAAGGGTTGGAGTGTATTCTCGACATCTGGGAGAGAAATGGGATTTTCTTCTACCTCTCCATCTCTGTCTGACAATTTATTTTCTTCTTCCTTTCTCACACTGTGGCCTTTGCTGAGAATCCTTTTTTGGTTCTCTCTTAGGCTGCATGTCACCGTGCTCAGTGATGTGCCCGGTTGTCCCAATCTCAGCAAGTGTACCCAGCCCACTCCCCAGCTGGGGGAATGTGTTCCCCGTGGAGAACCGTGGGACACAAGCTTCTCCCACTAGAGGCTGTGCAGCAGCTTCTTGCCCAGATGGTCAGGGAAGTGGAGCAGAGACGTGTTTCTTCCCAGTACAGAGATGTGCGTGGGGACCAGTGCTGCAGTATATTGCAGAACACAGGTTTAGCCTCTGGATATCTATTTTTCTTTACAATCACGTTACAGGGATCTTAGGTGCTAGCTGTCAACTCAGAAAGGTGTAATGGTTCTCTTTGTTGCCAGCTTAATATCTTTGAGGGTTTAGGCCTATCTGGGATTTTTTTCCTCAAACACCTGAATTATTTAAAAATAGGTTTTAGGGACTTTTGTAAATGTAATCGTAAAATGCTTTAAATTTATTGGGAAATATCATCGTATGAACATTCATAAGATTTTCTTTGACACTCATAGTATAATACACAGTTGTTTTAGTAAACAGCGTTGCAAAAAGAGTGATCAACCACTAAAACGCGTGCAATTCTGCTTGGTAGTGTAGAGCCTTCCTGTGACTGCACCCCCAAAGGCTGGCTCAGTCGCCAGTTTGCATCACAGTGCCGTGTTGTTACTCAACAAGCGAAAGTATTTTTGGATGCTTTGTTATGCGACAGCCAAGGCTTTAACTGACCTGTCCCATGGAAATGAAGATGAATGGTAACTCTCCAATCTGCTACCAAATGTTATTCGTAGCTTTTTTTCAGTCTTACATAGAACATGTGCTGCAAGGCAAAGGCCGTAGCACAAGTGGACAGTCAGCGTTCTTTGGAATTTCCAGCTGTCATTTTGAGGCTCAGTTTTGACATAACTTAAAATAACAAGTAACTATGTGGAGAAGAGAAAGTTACAATCTTAACGTGTTAATAGAAGAAAGTATTAGGAATTGAGATGCTGATTTATTAAAAGATCTTGTGGAATAGCAAACCAAAGCTCTTAAAAAGCCGTTGTTCAAAGGGTATGCTTAATACAAGGATTTAAGACCAAATACACTTCTTTTTTCAGTATAATGTAATGCTGATTTGTAGAATCAATGCACAGGAAAAAAAATAACAATAATGTTGTTGGAAGAGGGGTTAAGCACATCTTTATGAAAAACCAACATCGCACAAGCAGTCTCATTGCCGGTATTGTTCTCTTATTGCATTGCAGCATGTGCAACATCCAGGTCACTGCCAGTGCAAACCAGACAAGCTTAAGCTGCGATGAGTGATACTGAAGGGGGGGCAGGGTAAGGGGGGCTGCGCGTGTGGATCTGGATTGTCTCAAACTCAGACCCCAAGCAGAGATCCAGTGCTGGCAAATGCTGCGAGAGTCTGTGGGGAAACTCTGCAACTGAAGTCTGCAGGGAATGGGAAAGAGTAGTTCCAGATAGGCCACCTTGACAAAGGTATTAGGTGTAGCGGGACATGCTGGTGTTCTGTACACATTGACAGTTATGAGCTTTTTAAGCAAATGTTTCTCATTTCTTTTTTTCTCTTTGTTAGTTAAGTTGGATTGGGTGGCTGGTGCTGAAACAATTTAATCCTTGTCTACAAAGCAATTTATTGCAAGTTATTGCATCCTATTGCAATTGATTGCTTTATTGTTGTTGGCGTGTTCTGTGCTTTTTCTCTTAGAAATTTCATTTTGCAAATGTAGTAATAATATTTTACATGTGTAGAGTGCCTTTCATCACAAAATACTTCACAAACTGGATGGAGTTGTTGCAGTCAGTTGTTTGAAAGGGGTTTATGCTGGTACCAGGACACATAGCCATCTTTGCCCATGCAGTTGTTCAGGCTGCAGTTTTGATCATGCTGTCTATTTTCTTGTAACCTATATTGTCACCTAAGCAATAAAGAGCCAACTTCCATTCCTGGCTCAGATGTATTTACCGCTGTGACTCAAAAAACTGAAGTACCTGCTGGGTAGGAAAACAGTTTCAATTATACTGGCTGACACCCTGTTTGCCCGATTTGCCACAAAACTAAGAAGAGGGGAAAAAAAGTGTAAGAAAGGAACTTGCAACCTAAACAAATGTGTTTTCCACTCTTTTTTTTTTTTTTTTGGTCATTGTTTTAGGTGGGTTTGATGTTAAAAAGTGTTACTAATCCAAATCTTGTGTTCATTTAACCAACTTCTGTTGATTTTAAAATCTGCATTTGTCTTCTTTGTTTTATTGTATGCTACAGCCTGAAGCTAAGACACCGTATTAATAACATTGACCAGCTAGAGGGAATAGCACAAGATTCTGTGCTCTGTGGTAAACTGGCCTTAAATTTGAGAAAATCCTTGGAAATTCTGTGGCATTCAGTGAAAGGACTGAATTAATTTAAACTGAACTGCACACAACCTTTTAAAAATTCAATCTGCTACATATATGGATAATACTACTCTTAAATATTCAGCCTCTGTTACTTACTTTAATTCAGTGGATTTTTTCGCTGTCTCCACATAACTTCCATGTAAAAGGAAAGGCTAACCTACCGGCTCAGACAAAATGCTTAAGCTCAGCTGATCCGTGTTCTGTTTCTTTTTTACCACATTCCTGCATTTTTTTCCCTCCATCTGTAAGAAGGAGATGACAGCACTTCACTGCCTTATGATCGAGTAAGGATAAATACATTGATTGCGAGATGTTAAAAAATGATTGAGCCAAGTCTGTAACTAGGCCAATTTTTGTAGAGAGAAATGCTTTCAAATTAGAAGTTGGACATTCCGTCATGGAGAAGTGTGGCGTAACAGATTAGCTACCTTTCTCAAAGTATTTAGTAGTGAAATGGTTAAAAAAATGTGTGTGTGTATATATATATATATACAGGCAATGTTTAGGTTTCAGAGTTAACACCCTATTGAGATGATTGAAAATAGTTCACATCTTGCTGAACTGTCATTTTGAGCTGTCTGCCAATTTAAGAACATATTGCTGCCTCAGTTAACATATGGTTCGAGTTGATACAGTTTTCTGTGCAACCATGAGAGCTAGACACATCATTATATGAAAATGAAAACAAATGGCTGAGTCCTGAGCTCACTGCTTTAGGCCCCCCTGGTGCAAGCACGAGTTCAAAGCCACCTAGTCTTCCCATTTGGAGATTCCTGCAGCAGGAGGGTCTGGGTGCGATGGCGAGCAGCAATAGCCTGTTCCCATGCCACGGAGCCGTGGCACGCAGCCTGTGGGGGCCGTTCCCAGGAAAGACGTTTTACAGCGTGAGCACAATGGCAAATGATCCCCTGGGTGGCTGTACCTAATTTGTCAAGATTTAATTAGATCCTGGGATTGGTGAGCCTCACTTTGGGATTTCTGCTCCTTTACCCTATCCACTGGTGTTGCAGATATGTTATACTGGGCACATCAAATAACCGAACCCCAAGCTCTCACTGCACCTTAACTGTGTTCTACCACAAGTTAATGCAGACAAATAGAAAGATAAAGGGGAAATTTTCTAAGGAAGCACTTTCTTTAGTGAGCACCATGAGGCAGCTTTTGATATCTGCAGAAATAAGGTTGAAAATTTTTCTGCTGACTTTATAACAGCTCAGTTGTAGGACACCTGCAATTGTTTTGCATACTATCTAAGATTGTGTTTCTGATGTGATAGAAACTCCGTGGTTGTGCTATAATTTGCTTTGCTTGTCTTAATTTAAGTTACAGTTTTAGCACTAAATCTTTTTTCTACTTAGGCTTGGTAAATTTTGCAATATTTCCAACTCACTTGTTATCCAGGTATTTACATTGCTGAAGTTCCTGGTATGTCTCCTGCCATAGTAGAAAATTAATTCCCTACAAACAAATTATATTTAATTTATTTTAAAGATCTAACTTAAAGCTGACAAAACTGAAACAAAATAAGAACCTGAAGCTGCGTTTTCATCTTTTCCTCGTGCAGTGGGGAAAGATACAGACCAGAGTGACTCGGGTTATGTGTACGGCATAAAACTACCCAGATTTGGATAAATGGACTTCTTTTTCTTGTACATATGGCTTTGTAGCTGGCTCGTTTCCCAACATTCTTTTTGACTCAACTTTCAGATTCGAAGGAATACAAATATCTGAGCAAAACTCATTTCATTTTCTCCTGCCTATTAGAAGTAAGTATTTGAGCAAACTGAAACCACAAATGAGCTTGGGTTTACTTGTGAGATTGATGAACCACAATGAATCTTTCTATGAACTCCGTCTAAATTTCAAGCATGTAATAAAACACGAAAGCATATCCAAAAGTCCCTTTGAGTATATCCCTGCATATCTGGTAATTTATTTTTAGGTCACTTGTTTCGGGGCATTTACAAGCCAGCCAACTGACAGGGAAATGCCGCTTAGCAATCCCACCTGCAGATTGCTTATATACGTCCTGGTATACAAACTGGGGAGGCACGCACCAAATGGCAGATTTTTGGCTGAAAAAGTAATGACAGGGCAGCATTTATTTCATTGGAGCTACGTTGCTGGAGGATATAGGCCAAAATCTCTTGCTGCTCCACAGATCAGGTTGTGCAGACAGATCACCGCCTCCTGTGCGTTCCTTGGCCGTGGCTAGAGCCGGCTGCTCCCCACCGAGCCATAGCAGAGAGCGTCCTGCTGAGGGGTCACAACTTGCCGTGGGTGCAAAGAGCCAGGCTGGGCTGTGCAGGTGGGTTGAGGGTGGCATCAGCCCTACAAGAACCAGGACAACACGTGGACAACACGTTCACAACACGTGTTTTGTCATTTGGACGTATGACGTTTACCTATTCTAAATCTTTGTAGAAAACCTTTATTTGGCTGAGTGGGCAATCATCTCACAGCATTCCAGGGATGTGGTTCTGGTTGTCTTTTCCAGTCCCACAAACTTTCTGAAGCGAGAGCCTTGTGTAGCTTACTGTATTGATTCTTTTGCATCCGTGCTGTGTATGGCTGGGATTTTGCTGGATTTGGGTGCTCTCTCCAGGGTTCTTTTCAGCCAGGTTGATATTTAACAGTAAGCTGATCACTGATAATAAAGGCAAATTGTCTCATTCCTCCTTGTTTTCCAATGTACGCATAAATCCACATTGTAAAATGGCAGCGCAGTGACTGTTGCTGTTAGGTAGAGATCATTACCTCCTTAAATGATGTTTTAGGCCTATGTGGAGATTTCTCTGTTTGTTACAGGGCGCTATTATGCTTATGAGTCTGTCTGCAGTGGGGAACCTGTCGGATTTGTCTTACATGAGGTCTTCATTTTTGGAATGTAGATGACTGCCATTAGGCTCAATGAATCTGATGCCCTGCCGCTACGCGTTTACCTAGCACAGTGACACTACTTCATTTATAGGTAGTGAAGAGGAAAGAAACCAGGATGCATTTCATTGATCTTTCCGTGTTGTAAATGTAAAATTCATGTGCATTTTTTGTTTGCTTTATGGCTGTTCTCTTTCCTTTTCCTTATTTAATATGCACTTTATACTGTGCCAAGGGGTCAGTAGGGCAAATCAAGGAGCCAGATGGCTTACCTCTACCCTAAGGAAACATACCAATATTTATCTGGGCATTTTACCAAATAAAGGCAGGACTGGAATCCACAATAAATGTGAGAGTTGGTTAAAACTGCATCCTTTTCTTAGATTCACAGCTACAACCTCCTTGAGGCATGAGCTTTTTATACTTCACTGCCGCTTTCTAGTTTTCTCCAAGTAACTGCATCTTAGAAGATATTAGAGGGGGTGCAACTCATTTTATTTATGGCCTTTGCACAGAAACAAGTTTCAGTTATTTTAATCTGACTGAAATAAGAAACCATAATCCATGGATGAAAAGACAGTGGACAAACTCAGTTAAATCCCTAGTACCCTGAGGACGTATATTTTGTCCATTTCTGATTTTTTATGTTCCCTTTTTTCTGCTGTTATTCCCAACTTTAACTTTTGAAAAGCCAAGCAGTTTAAGTGGCCGGGCCTGGGGAGCTTATTTGTATGCAGCACAAATTTCAGGATCTGTTCCCAAGCCTGTGCAGAGTGAAAAATGGCCTGCATTTTCTTGATAGCCCATGTGGTTGTAAAGAATAAATGGCTAATGAATTACAGATGAACATTGACGCAAATTAATCTTCCTGATGTCCCTGGGTTATATGGCAGCCATTTAAAAGTTTAATCAATACACTAAAGTTGAAAACATGCAGGCACTGCAGTTGTTTGGATGTAATAAACATCAGAGGGAAACGGGAGGCTTGTACCCAGTCCATGTATCATAATGACAGGTATTTATGTTTAATGGACTAAATATTTTTTATTGGAAGAGAGCAAATGTCAGCTTAACTTTGTAAGCCCCGCATTCAACTTTCCTTTGAGGTTGGTGAGAGACGGCTGACATGTCATTGAAAATGAAATGTAAAAAAACCAATTGAGACAAAGCGAGGATAAGGAGCTGTTTTGCCGACGAGATGTTGCTTTAATGCTCTGCAACTATTCATTAAATAAAATGTAAACTCTACCATTTCAAACGTTGCAGTAAAATGGTTTACTAGGGCAGACTTTTAATGGTTATTAGGGAAAACAAGAGCCAACCGCTGCCAAATATTCTTTTCTGGGAAACATTTTATTTGAAAAGTCTTTTCCTGAGTTACAATTTCAGAAGATTTATAATTATGGAGCAGTCATCCCCCCCCCTCCCCCTTTCCTTTCTGAGACAAAGAAAAACAGAAAAAATAACTTTCAGAATAACCATTTGATGGTCCTTTTTTTCCCCTTTGAACATAGTAATAGCTTTATATAAGCTTTCCAGAGGCTTGGGTATTAATTGCACTAGAAGTCAATAAATTTTAGAGCCATGTGTGTCCAGGACTTACCCATCATTGCTATAAATGGGGAAGGAGGCAGTACAAGACTGCCAGATTCACCGGGCCTGCACAGTTGCTTGGCTATGTGAAAGACCACATGATTTTTTTTTTTCTTTAGATAGAGAAAAATGTGGTTGTCACATCATTTGGTCTTCCAAGAAGACAAATTTCTTCCATGTTAAACAAAAAGCTCTAATCTAATAAATAGAAGAAAAAGGGAAGATCACGTTTTGCTATCTTTCTGTAATCTGTTTTAATACCCCATTTGTTGGCTGATCTTACCTGAATGGACCCTTGATGGTCTGGAGTGGTCTCATGAAGCTTCTGGTAACGTATACTGTGGAACCATCTCAGAAACGGAGGACGGTCTCAAGGCTATGGGTCAGATTGCTTCTTTGGTGATTGGTTGAACTGGTTCTCTCTTGACTTCATCACCTCTCTAAAATATTCCATTCAGTTCAATAATTGCTCTTAATAACAGCGCGGTAAGTCATCCGGTAGAGGTTTGATGCCTGACCTCCTGCTTCATGATCTCCAAGTGTGTTGTGTTGGCTTTACCACACATTGTTTAAGGCAGAGAAGTGCATTGGGGGAGCAGAAGTAATCTCATATTACTTGAGAGGCACCCGACAAATCCAGCTTCTGTTTGGAAGGAAGGCAATTTTAGTTTAAACTATGTCAACAGTTTTGTGTTATCTGCACGTCTTCATTGCTATGTGGCCTCAGGTTCAGCTTCAGGTAAAGTGGCTAATACTGTGAATAAAGCCGGCTGTGGCTAAATAATGTTGTAGATTGATAATGTCATGTTTATAAGAGATCATATACTGTTTCCTACGAACAAAATAATTGTTAAAGAAGCATCTGAAAACGTTGCACTTGCCCACTCCCTGGATGATGAACTATTTCTGGTTTTGAGCAAGCCCATAAATAAATATGTTTACACCATGAAAAGTAAAAGAATGAAATGAGTGTGTTGGCCACACAGTCTGTGAAGGCTGAAGAAGTCGTAGGACAGCACAAGATTGAAATCCCACCAAAATGGCCCTTTCCTTCCCCTCCCCCCGTCCCCCCCCTCTTCTTTTGGACTCTTTGTCACGTGTCCCAAATAGAGTAGCCTCCCAGGCTCAAGGACCCAGTATGGCCTAATCTGGTGATGCTTCCAGACATGCTACTTTCTCCTGATCTTACACCCCGCAGCATGGTGAGGGTTGCTCCCGCCATTGTGTGGCCACACCGCACTATGGCTGGGATTTACCTGGAGTGCAGCGTGAGGCAGCTGAGCCATGACGTACTGGGTTATGGCAATTAGGAATGGTCTAGCGAGTAGTTCTGAGCGGACATCAACGTGACTGATGAAGGGGAAGGTTGGAGCCTCGTTATTATTGTCATGGCAAAGCATCAAAGACTTGGAAGCAGGGTTGCAGTGTCCTGCTGAATTAAGTTACAGTTTGGTTTGGTTTCAAAAATTGTCTTCTCTTTCATAAAGCTCAAAAGCAGTTTTCCAAAACTGCTCGAAATCAGTAAGCTTTAGTGGCATGTGAAGTAAAACAGCAGGTATCTACAGCAAAGCATTAACAAGATTGCACCAGACAGAGGTGGTGCTAGTAGAAAATTGGAGGTAAAGAGTGGGTGACATTAGATTGATTCTCTCTGTCAGATAGAAAACTCTCTTTTCAGTAACTATTCACAACAAAATATGAAGTCCTCTGTAAAATGGTACATTGGGGAGTGCAAGCCACCTCTATCCAGTATACTACTCCCACAGCAGAAGATGTGATTAGTTATTTTCTTGGTCAACCCATTATACCATTTGACTAAATTACTGCAAGTTAGGTTTTTACAACAAGAGGCTTGAATTTCAGACAAAGAAATCCCTTTCACCATGGTTTCTGAATATTTACATTCTGTAGAGAGGCTGCTGCTATGTATTATAGGCTTAATGGATAAAATACAGAAAGAAAAAAATCTGCTGTACGTAAAAGATTTCTTTTAAAGCAAAAAAACAGAAAGTGTGACAACTCCAAGGCTTCACGTCTGAAGTGAGGTTCAACTTCATTGAGAGAAAGTATCTAAGGATGTATGAAAAAATATTGTCAAATGACAGAATTATTAGTGATTAAACATGGCTTTTTGAGAGCCCTTTTCTTATGTGGGCGTATATATGTACTTAAGTACAGCAGCCTCACACAACTGTCCTGAAGATTTACCAGCCCAGACACACAAATCTACCTGCTCACCCTTTGCCTTAATAAGTGACAATGAAAAAAATTTAATGGTGTTTTATCTGTCCATCAAAAAAATTGCCTCTGACTACTGGCCGGATAATGTTTTGCAAGGCTGATATGTACCAGGCGTTTAAGTGCATATTCGTGTTTCAGGTTTTTTCCTACACAGTACAAGTCCGGCAAAGATATGCGGTATGTCTGTCACCTAGTCAAAATTTTTAAATAGTGATACAAAACTCTTAATCTAAAATAATTTTAATTTAAGTGAAAAAGAAGATAAGGAACCAAGATTTGGCAAAGTACCTTTTTCTTTACCATGTTCATTGTGAATTCCTCAGGAATACGAATGTGATGTTACAGGGTGAAAGCAGTTTGAGAATTATGCCAGTCGCAGCCTTCTTGAGCTGGGACCCACAGCCCTGACAGCTATTAAAAAATGAAGTAACTTTTGGTTCTGATTTTGTATAATGAGCGTATGACAAAAAAGAGGTTCACTTCTACATTATCCTGCAGGTGTAACTCTGCTGTCTGTCAGTTTATCCTGTATTTTATTTTGATGAAGAGAGAACATTAGGGAGGGAAAAAAATAAAAGAAAAAATCTTTTCATCAAAAGCCTTAACAGGAAAGAAAAAAAGTCTCAAGACAATGTCATGTATTGCTGGTTATTTGTGATGGTTAAAAGAATTATCTCAAAACAAAGAAGTCTTTCACAATGAATCTAAAACACAAAAGCTTTGGTAACATTTACATCTGTGTATCATCCATGTCTCCAAATGCAAGTCATGAATAACACATAAACTAGAATATATAGGGAACAGAAGTGCTAGCACATCATTTAAAATCCAACACACCCCATCGTCAGTGGAATCAAATACACAGCAGGAATGGTTCCAGTTGATAGACGCACAATGAAGTCATTGAAAATGAAAACATATTAATTACGTTCCTAAAGGTTAAGATAGTAATGGCTGAATTCTCTAATCCTGGAATAATATAAATGCCCCAAATCCATGCAGGAAAAGCACGTAACGTTTCAAAAATTGTCGGGAATTTTAGTCACACTTATTTGTGTCTCACCCATGACTGACTCCACAGCATGGGGGGTAGCAGGGGGAAGAGCAGGAAGTGCAAGACAAAGACAAAACCAGGGAGAATTATCAACAAAAGAAGATGTTCTTGGTCCAAACAAGCCCCTTGCACTACATGAGCTAATTCTAAGAATAGACCATTTCTAAACTGCAGCTGTTATGTGCTTAAGCAAACCCTGCTGGGAGAACTGCTTTGTAGAACACCTCTGCTAACACAGGCACAGAGAGTGCCCTTTAATAGAGGAATTCAAAGTACGGTGTTTAAGGGAAACCTTTTCAGCTTCCAAATTTTCCTGAGCTTATTGCAGGATGTGATCCTAGCTTGTCACTCTGACATAGGTTTCCCTTAAATGTTTTCTATTTTCATTATCTTTTTGCCTACGTTAAATCAAAACAACGGAGACTGAAGGCTCCTGGGGTGTGTTGGGAAATGGGTAAGGGGGGCTGACGGGGAGCGCTCAGGTTGTGTGATAGAAAATGATAGGTGTCAAAAATACCCTCGAAACACCTGGCTTGGTTGTGGTCATTTTATTTGTATAACAACTTTGTTTGTTTGTTTGTTTTTCCCTGGGGACTAGGAAGATCACTCGCATGGTGGTTAATTTTAGATATATTGTTTCTGTCCTCTTTACTTCTCCCTCCCCCAAATCCTCATCCATGCATCTCTGACACAGGACTATTGCACCTGGGCTCTTAACTATATTAACTCCATTGTGCTGGTGTGCCGAGCGCCCCTGATCCTTAACGTCTTTATGCTAAAACCCAAATCCTCCCAACAGCAAGGGGTTAATTGTCTGCTTTCAGTGCACTTTAAAACTCTCTGCTCTTGGGAATGGTGTTTCCATGAGGGTTGAATGTCATTACAAAATAATATAGGCACTCTGTCTTATTTTCAGTGAGTGATACTTAAGTCCTTGCTGTTGTTGCTGCGTGTGTTTATATTGGGGCTCTTCCTCAGTGTACTTGATGCAAGGTATTTGCAAATTTGAGCCTTTGGGCTTTAAATGTTGTGCTGCTTCTTCTGTTCCTTATTCACTACAGATTATGTATAATTGATGACCTGCATTTACAGACATGGGTGGTATACAGATGTAAATGTTATTATAGCTTTTATATTTTATGTTCTCTCTGAAAGATCATTTTGTCTTTGAATAATACTCCTGTTCAGATTTTGGGGGGTTTATCTCTAAAAGAGAATATGAAATGGATATTGCACATCGTATATTTCTTAAAAGTAATTTGGAATTTTAGGGTATGGGATTGGTGGTGACTGATACACTGCCTGGATGAGATATATCCCTTTGAAAATAACAGCGCCAGTACATGCCTGCATCTGTCTAACCTCATAATTCACTTTCACATTGGGTTATGGATGTCTGCATTCAGTGAGTCTATCTTCCCTTTAGGTATTATTTCAGCCCTTTGAGATAATAAGGAAAGTTTAATTGCGTTGTTAATTGATTTTTTGCACAACATTATTACCTTGATTGATTGCAGAGTTGATGAAAATGTTAGACACAGGCAGTGTAAAGTATCAGCCCAGTAAGGAGTGGGAGCCTTGTGGAGAATAGATAACCTTGATGTTAAGAGCTATATCCTTCAGATATGTCTTCCCTTGACATATTGATGGCCCTTGAAAAGGGAAAAGCTGATTGTATGCAGAATGCAATCATTAAACCCACTTCAGCTGGCTGTTGATTAATTTGTTTTTTCCTGAAGGATCTAGTTAAAGAGAAGGCCTCACTAGTATCAACAGCAGCCATTTTCCAAGCTTCCGATTATTCTTAACCCTCTCCTAGAAGAAAGAAAAATGATACTGTCTTGGTTTAGACAGGCAAATTGTCTGAAAACATTCAGTCCAACTGCAATTTGGGGATTATAACACTCACTTTACCCCGTTAACTACTGCTTCCTCTATGACCTCTCCTCCCCCTGCCTTCAGTATTCAGCTCCGCCAACGCCACAGCTAGCAGAAAGTCCAGAAAGTCACGTTTGATGTTTTCTGAGCAAGGCCAGTGTCTCTTCTCAGCAGAGATGCCAACAGGGATGTCAAGCTTGTTTTGCCCAAAGACGGAAATACTTCAATAGCATATAGCTGCTTCCCAGGAGCCTCTCTGAAAGGACGAGAGGGTTCACTGCACACATGTAAGTGGTTAAGCTTTTCTTATCCCTGAAAAGATCTTTCTTGTATGATTTTTTGTTATTGCTTTTGAGATCTTTGAGGTCTTCAGGAGGACAGTTGTGCTGTGCGTTGCTTCTGTCAGAGAGCACAAAGGATGCTGTGAAAGTTGGTATGCCTGGTTCTTATCCCTGCAGGACAGGGGCTGTGCAGTGCTGCCCCAGGCTTGACAGCAGCACTCAGGTACCCTGCCATCGGATATGTTCAACCAAACAGCGACTGTATGTGACCAGCTTTCCCACTGGGAATTCACGTGATGCTCTAATCCGGGACTACCTGCTACCTTCAGAGCACTTTCTGTCCTCGTAGCACCCGCTCTGAGAGCAAAGGTGAAGAGTATTACTTGTAAGAGCTGTTGCCTATAACAGCCGCCTTCTGGCAGATGGGGCCTCCTTGGCTGCAAAGCATTCCATGGATGGAGGGGCAGCTTCTGTCTTAAGCATTTCTTCCATTTGCATCAGCAAATGACCCAAGGCATCTAAAATATTTATGCGGCTTTAACCAAGCAGTTGAATGTTTCAGGAAGAGAATGTGGCGGAGATTTTATCCTTCAGTTAACCATGTAAAGGGTCTTTGGTAAAGGAGTAGGTAGCAGGTTATTGCTTCCTGTTTAGCTTGGTAGTCTCAAAGACAGTTGCTGTTAATTTGTGCTCATGAGTGATACGGCGATCAGCGTTGCTTGATTGTTTGGCCAGATGTGTTTTATTAGGTCCAATGTGCACATTTGCCAGTTGGCTCCTTTTTAATATGGGGACATGTTAACTTACGACATAGTCAAGTCTGACAAATTTGAACCAGCCAAATAAGTGAGTAATATTTCAAGCTGTCAAAGTGGGTGAATACTGATTAACTGACACACTCCAAAAGCTCTTACCAATATCCGTGCTCCAGTGGAAAACGTTTACTAAGCATGATACTTGTTAGAAAGTCTTTGGTGCTTTGACTAAACTTTAATGACTCTGACCCTAATGGAGGGGTTTTAATGTGCTTCTCTTGAGCTATTTCTTAGCCCCCTATCTTTTATCTTTAGCAAAAGCTTCCATAGAGGCTAAAAGTGCGCTTGTAAACCATGTTCCACTGTCCACTGTGATTTAACCTTCAGCCTCCATCTCATTTGCATGTTTTTAAAAGGAGGCTGAGGAAGGGGGGAAAAGAGTTGAGGATTGGAAACAATGACAATGGTTTGGCATTCAGTACTGGAGGCAGGCAGTGTTTGGGAGCTAGACTACGGCCAGTAAGTATTTAGCAATAGCAGAAGGTGCTATATGCAATGTGGCATAGAAGACAATTCTGCTGAGAGGCAAGCCCAGACTTCACCCAGAGAGGCAGATGTTTGCCGAACACTTCAGGTTTTTGGATCCAGATGCGTTTCTGATTTCATTTGGTGCTATATAGCCACAGTTATAGAAGAAAGAAAGGAGCTCACCGGTTGTGTGGGGTCTGGATGTGTCTTACAAAGTGCCAAATGCCTTCAACTTCCACTGGAAATCAAGAGAATCCAGGGCCTTCTAGTATCAGCTTCTTAAACACCACTTGGTTTTGTATTAGGAAGAATCATAGAAGTTCTATCATTAGCAATTAGTTAAATGTTTCCTTTGTTTCTGGGGAAGGGTTTGTGGAAAGGAACAAGTAATGGCATGCATAGAAGGTTCCCTTAACTGTATCATAATGTGACAGCAGCACTATTTCATTATGCTCTTTAATTTTATTTGAGAGACTTTCTTTCCCAGCTTTAAAAATAAAAAGCAACTTGTCTTTATTTCAGATGACTCTCTTGAGAAATTTCAAACCAGTTGAGCCAGACTGAATTTTGTATGGCTTTTTTTTTTTTTTTTTTCCCTAATGTGAACTCCTCCAGCAGGAACACATTTGAGATCCAAAAGCAAGTTTTACTCATGAGATGAGCCAAATTATGTCTAAACTCTCCAGAAGGGCCCTGCTGCTCAATTTTTTTTCACATAAGAATTTGTAATTTTATTGGAATGCTTGCAGACTTTCCGAACAATTATTCCAAAAGTTTGCTTTCTGCCCCATAAATCATGATACATTTGTTTAATTCTATCACAGTTACTTAAAGAGTTTGCTTCCCTCCTTCCCTCCTCCCCCCCCTCCCCCCCCTTGCATTTTACTGCTAATGCAATCTGTGCATGGTTAAAGTTTGTGAAGTACAGTATAGCTATGCTCGCTTTCTGTTTTCTTAATGACCCTGTCATTCTTTATGGTTTTGCTCCATTGCTGATTGATGTAGGTATTGTTAGTAGAATGTAGCCCAAAGTATAGAGCAGCCCACAGAAATGCCATTTTTGCATATGTTAGCCAAATTAACTGAAAAATCCTCTAAGTTAATACGGGGAGTCTACACTGAAGAAATTAACTTTAATATATGGTAGGGATAGGATTTTATGACCTCCCTTTCCTCCACCATTCTGAATATGTTAAAAGTGTCTCATGTCACTTCAGTGATCGTACTGTTGCATTACCAAAAGTAATAGAGAAATGGTCCAAAACAGCACTGGAATTTATGTTGTGAAGGTGAGAGAATAACAAGTTCCCCCCGGCTGCAGTGGAAGCCGGTGGTGTAGAGGGACGGTCACCTCTTTCCCATACAACATTTGGAGCCTTTTGTTCAGACCACTACCCAGTGACATCCTTCTGTAGGCATCTGTATACACAAACTGATGCTCACTGAGACTAGTCCACCACAAGTCAGGCTCCCAGGCGAAAGGCTGAAAGCAGAGGTTGTATAAATATAGGCTTTGATCATGCCAGAACAAGAAATGGGCTGCAAAACTAACAAACAGTATTGCTTTAATTGTCATATCGGAATATTTAGTTTGCTGGTGTGGTCCGATTTTTAGACAAATGCATGCTGCCCTCTAGTGCTGATGCTCTCGGCCTGAAGCAGCCTGGCGGGAGGGCAGCCGGGAGAGGGGTCTGGTTTGGCGAGGGGTGGCTTTTTCCCCTGGTTACTAAAATTGCCGGGCTGGTTTGGGGTCTTCGGTTATTGATAGAAAGCAATTAAGTTCTTGTGACACTGCTTTAGAGATGAAGGGTATTTAACAGATGTAACCTGACTTGCGTTGGATGTTTACAGTAATTTGTTCTGCCTTTACTACTTTGGTTTAGACCACGTATGAGAGAATGAAATATGTGAAGAAGCATTTACAAGACTAAAAGAACTGTGAACCCATGCTTCCTTTCTTCCATCCCATTCAAGGGTATCCAGTATATCCATATTTAAGCATTGGCTCACCCGTAATATCTGGCATGCTGATTCTTTCTGTGCACTTGGCTTTCTTTGACGGCAATACCTAGCTGGCTATACAATTTAGATGTCCCAGTAATTAAAAAAATCTGCTTTAAAATTTCAACATATTCAACAAGAAATACGTTGTCATAAAGTTGGCATTAATTCCATCCATGGCATTATTTGAGAGTGCAGGAACTGCAAAGATGCACTGAAGAGACAAAAGCATTTGAGTTTTTTCTTTGATGCTTTTTGCTTCATTTTCACTGGAGATTCCCCCCCCCCCCCCCCCCCCCCCCCCCAGTATGTTTCTCTGATGATGCTTACAATAAGCATGGAAAGATTCCAAAGAAATCCCAAGAGTAGGACCTTAAATTGTAAAAATGATACCCAGAGGAGTATGGAACTGGTTAATGATTTAAAGTATTATGCCCTAAATGCTCTTATTTTAGCCAACAGTGGAGAATCTGTAGACAGCACATGCCCAGATCAAAGCTGATCATGTCAATGTCATTCAAGGAGGGAGAGATACCCTCCTTTCCCCCTTGTCTCCCCCCTACTCTTTTTTTAAACAAAGTATGACATCTGAGGAACAGTGTGTTGATTGTTCCACTGCCAGGATACGCATAATGGAAACATTAGCTCCAAGATAACTTTTAATCTGTCAGCCTAATGGCTCCTTAATGTGTAGAGGGCTTTAAATGTATGTCAGCCAGGGCTGTATAAAGTAATATAGTTTGTGGCCTGAATGGATCTAGATGACTCCACACCATGACACAATATGGTTTATTATTAAGTATCAGCTCATCAGCTTATTCCCACGGACTTGGACAAGCTTCTCAATTTCCCAGTAACAGATTATGTGAGAAAAAGCTTGCAGTGCATTTTTTTCCCCTCTTTTTTCTTTTCCTTTTTTCTCTCTCCTGCCACCCCCCACCCCCCCACCCGCGTCTTCCAAATTACCAGTTTCATCCCCAGCTGCATTGGGAGCCCTGAAGTGTATTTACAGCAGGCTGTGCTTTATCACACATCAGCTTGACTGCTAGTTTACACTGAACATTTATGCAGCTCCCTTGGCCCGAGATGCAAACTTCACATCTTTGTATTCCTATCACCTTCATTGCAAATTTTTCCAACATCCTCTCCCTGTTGACTGCTCTCCTTCCTCTCCCCTGCTCTCACTTCCCCACATACTCCCCCCCCCCCCCCCTCCTTCCTACAAACAGGCCAGTGAGACTTGACATGTCACAGTACTTGTCTGTGCAGGATACTTGCAATAATTCAGTGTCTTAGTTTGCCTGCTCTGATTCCTCTCAGCTCTAGCTTAGGTGTACGGTTCCAGCGCCATTGCTGTAGACTGGATACAGATTTGATTTTGGGCCTTTTGGTCTGAAAGACCACTTTGTGCCCCATGCTGTAGGGTGTCCAGAGGAAAATGTTACTGCTTTTTGGCATCCCTGTGCAGGGAGCAGAGCAAAGAGGCTGTTTGTCTCCCCTGAACGTGAGGGTTGCCTTCCTTTAATGTTGCTACCCACAGAGGGAGGGGAGAATCAGGATCAGTGGTTTGCTGCTGAAGGAATGTCCTCCTCCTCTAGGAAGCCTGCAATGGTCCACATTCCCTAATAACGGACCGCATTCCCTAATCCGTGGAGACCTCTTTGGGAGTATTTGCAGACTGTTGTGTGGCCATGGTGTGGAATTCTGCTTTAGCCACAGTGAGCTCTGTCCTCAGCCTTCTCAAGCATAACCTCATCCCCTTATGCACAGATAATTTTGGAGGGATTATGCATTATTTCTGCTTGCATTTAGTGTTTCTCACCTCTTAAAAATAAATTAATTAGTTTATAACATGAGATAAGTTAGTATTTGTGCTTTTGTTACTTGAACACTTGTATTTTATGATACCGGGTTTTGGGAATTTTTTGTTTTGGCTTATTACTATGGTATCTCAGGTCTTTATAAGATAACCCTCCTACAGCATTCAGCAATAGCACCACCAAAGGCATTTGCTTCCTTATCTGTTGTATGCTCCCTTTTCTGTTGCTCCCTCTGTTCTTGATTTAAGGAGTCTAGGTCCTGTGTCTTGACTCCAACCTGGAGCATTCTAGAAACTGTGGTTGCAACAAACAGATTTAATTGTAGTAGTCGGACATCCCGTCACATTAATGAGGGCAGCTGCAACTTCTCTGTTCTTTTCCTATGTCACATTGCAGTTTTTGAGCTCAAGCTTCCCCATACTGACAGCGGTCTGTTTGCTGGGGCAGAGTGGAAGTCTGGGTGGACCTCTCTGAGTTACGTGCTTGGTTGCTTTTGGGAGGACTTTGTGACCTGGGTGATCCTTTACCCCTGTTCTCATCTTCTAAGTGATCTTCTCAGATTCCTGTGTCAGAGACTTCACAGGCTGGATCATATTCCACAGGATGTTCTGTTCCACCAAAAGTCAATGTGAAGTATAAAAAGTTGGTCTGTCATTTCCTCCCTTCTTTTTCTATAAGATTATGGTTTTAAATTTTTGATTAAATTTTTTCCATTTTACAGAACATGGACCAAGAACATAACAAACATTCTTTTCCACTTTGGGGTCTAACATATTTCCAAAAGTGAAAGATTTTTGGTTTCTAATTGCTCAAGTTATTGTTCTTGTTTATAAAAATGTATTTTGACATAAACAGCTATGAAGGCCCAGCTATAAATAAATAAATGTCTGCAAGTTAAAGCAGATGAATGAACCTTAGAAGACTGAGTGACTTGGAAAAACACTCAGCATTTTTTTTTTTTTTTGGGGGGGGGGGGGTGTTGTGTGTGAAAGGTGGGGTTTTTTTAATCATCATTATTTGTGAAGTATCTCCCTGATGTTACACCCACAAGACTCAGGAGAGCTAGAAGTGCACTACTTTCTGTTTATTCTTTTCTTCCTATGGCTGTTACATATTCAGCATCTCTCCTCTCCTTGCACCCTGTCCCAGGCCCTTCTGTGCTGTGAAGCTTTACATGGATCTGTGCTCCCCGGTTTCTAGCTGATTTGGCTGAATGTCAGGCTACTGTTTTTGTGGGTTTGGCTTTGTTTGTTGGGGGGGTTGTTCTTTTCTTGGAGTTTTGGGTTTTCTTGTTTGTCTTTAATGATTCATTGAGGATTACAAAGCAAATATTTCGAAGGAGCACGTTTGGAAATATGTTGATGTATTTTACAGCATTTAGTTGTTTGAATATTCTTAATGATGAATATAACATAGATGACTCGGGTACAATTAAATTAAGTGTTTGGATTTTATATTTGAAGCTAAAATTACTGTGAGAGTGTATATATATAGTTTAATTGTCCTGATTTAGCAGAAAAAATAACCTATGTGCTTCTGAAGGTGAGAGGATTAGGCTCCTAATTTCTTGAAAATCTCTAGTACTTAATTTTTCATTGTAAGTCGAAGTGGAATTCAAAATAAGTTGTTGTCAACTATACAACTAGATAAAGTTGTTAGAATTACATGATGATAAATATAAAATTAAAAATTACCAAGCCCCTGTAGAAAAGGACTTTTTTGTTTCAAACCAGCTCCCTTAGATGAAAAGGTTTTTAAGAGTTTTCAATTAATTCAACTGATGGAGATGTTTTGCCTAAATCAGTAGCATTGTAGACTTGAAACTGTTTGTACATAGGCATTTATTCTCCTCTAAATGTTGTAGGTAGGAGATTATTTTCCTTTAAAGGAAGTTTATATTAATATTTAAGGGAATTTTGCAACTTCTGTTCATTAATTGTAGAACATGCCCAAGTGCCTATGAAAAAAATTATAATGGTATTGATATTTCATCCTGAAGGGTCTCAAAACAATTTACAGATTGGTAGTATAACCTGAGACTGAAATGCACCCAGCATCTAGGTGGAACATGGCAGCTGTTTAATAGCCCATAGCAAAACTATACAACAGCAGGTTGTGGGAAAAGAGATGAATATGGATCAAATACAAATTGGCAGTGGAGGATTTAGGTACTGTACTCAAATTAAAGTTAGGTGAAGTGGAATTCCACTAGAATATCGAGTCTGTGTAAGAAGTGCTACACTTTATCTGACCACAGTCCCTAGTACGACAACCTGTGGTTAGCCCACGTGAAAGGCAGGCAGAGGACTGTATGCTGAAATGTAATCCCTGATGAATACTGTAGACCCATATGTTTGACAAACAAATGTAATTGTGAATACTTTGCTGTTTTCACTTGCAGAAGGTTTTATTAAAAACATTTGATGTTAAAACGGGTGCCTGAGGGGGATCTTGGGCAGATGTGGCAATAGGTTTTGATGGGGGTGGCAAGAGCTTTGGCTTGACTACTTAGTTTTAGCAATTACTTTTTAAAGAAAACTGATTGCTACTGAGGAAGGCTGTGTTTCAAACAGCTGGCCCTGCTGTGATGGCTGAGAGGTGGTTTTCTTAGAGATGTAGAGCCTTTATTTGCCAGGAAAGAAAAGCAAACCAAGAAAGGCAACAAGATGCCACCAGACAACAATTCCCTTAGGTCACTGTTGGCCTGGGCTGAGTGGCAAGCTGTGACTGAGGCTGTATGATCTATAGGTCTAGCACATCCCATCACAACTTCTTTTTACCATTTTGCATATATTCCACGTAATACGTGAAGATCCGCAAACTTTTTTTTTTTGTTCTAGGAAAGTGTACAGAGGTCCAACTGCATCGTAGCTCTTTGCAACACATGTCCGATTTAAAAGGAGCAAACATGACTGGAACAATTTTTCATGTACTTTAGTATGCATGTATGTATTTATTTATTTATTTGGATAATTGGGTTTTTTCCTCAGCTAAGGAAAAGCTGGTGTTGCTGACATTACAATGTGTTTGTGAAGAAAGACTGATACTGCAACACATGCAAGCAACTGCAAGGTCATTACTTACCCAGCATAATTAGAACATCCATTCCGAAGGGGGAAAGCATTTAAAAGATAAAGAGTGAATTTAAAAATTATTCTTCCCAATGCATTTTTTTCATAATTATAGTTTTAACAGCTTGTGGTGATGGTAGAAGCAGCTACTTAAGAAAAATTAGAAGCCTCATTCAGGGAAGATGATCCCTCAAGAGACCTTGTGTTGTCATTTCTTAAGAACTGCGAGCAGCAACCTCATTCAGGATGCTGTGTGTTGTTTTGATGTATAGGGGGTATACTTAGCTTATTATGGCAAATGCTGGATGTTTTAATTAAAAACCACTGCAACAGCCACAGATGTATTGTTTCCCCTTTAGTCCTTCCCCTTGTCTGTGTGCAAAAACACTGGCGTGTACTCCTGCCCCTGAACTGCAAGGAATGAATACCATAGCAGATAGGTAAGAGAGAAGCAGGAGGTTTCCTAAATTCACGTGTGACACATCTTGGCATCAAAATTCTTGTTGCAGCACAGAAGCCTTTTGTAGTCCTCTGAGTTTTTCTGCGGTTGCCAAAGGGAGGTGAAAAATGGAGAGGGGGGAAAAACCAAAACAAAGCCCCAAACCCAACCAGTCACCACATTTAATTTCTGAGCAAGATTATTGTTTTCCAAATAACCTTCCTGATAAACAGAGTCTCGTGGCAACGTTTTCAGCCATGCTTTTATCCAAGGCTCTCCGAGCAGTGTGTGTAATATGGCTGGCAATCGAATCACAGCTGTGTGCCTGGGTAGGGAATCTCTGCGGAGACAACACTTCCTTAATTTAAACAATTGTAGGCTGCAGGAGTTCAAAAATTTCAGCTGACTTTAACTGTCACTAGCCCAAGCACCTTTATCCCCAGGCGAGCAGCAGCAGCTGGATTTCATTTCCCGCTGCCAGACTGTCCGACATCTTTGCTGAACATCCCGGGAACTGAGCGTCTTTACTTTAAGGATTTTATTCAAGGTGACAGCTCCTCACACTTTAGCGTTCAGATCACCTCAAGTAGCTGAGATATCAGTGAAAATGAGAGCACTTCTCCAGCAAAACTCCAAATTTAGATTGACTGAGGTTATCCTTAGGCCTCTAGACCCAGCCTCCATGACAGCACAGGCCTGCCAGTAACTTTAAAAACTACAGTGGAGTTTGTAATGATGTCTGGGGAGAAATATTCTGCCAGAGCAGCGGAGGATACTATAAGCGATAGGAAATGATGTCAGATTTAGTTAGGGCTGGAGACAGTGTTAGAATATACTTGGCATAATATGGCACCGGTATCTCTGTCAGCATCTCTGTTTTCTGTCACTGCACACAATCCCGGGCCTGTCTGTAGCCCTGACAGTGTCTTTTCAGATCAGGTTATTGCCAACTCGGAGACGGGCTCGGCGCAGCACCATACAGCCCCCTTTGTTTGAAGTCTGCCCTTTTGTCATTAATGCACTTGATGTCTATTTAAATCTGACGGTGAATGCAGTATCTGTTTTCCTGTCAAGAGATCATTGACAATATTAATACCTCGTGTCCTTGCCTCATTTTCTAAGCACTGACACCTCGCTACAGTCTCCAGCATTCATCAAACAGCACTCCCGCGCCGGCTTCTCTATAAACAGTCTTGCTTCTAGTCCTTAAGAAACACGGCAGACCTCAAACGAGACTTTTATCAATGCCAGCGAGAAAGGAGTCTGAAGAATGCCATTAATAAACCGTTCGTATCCTTTACGTTTAGAGCTCCAAACGGCCTTGTTGCCCGCCTTGTGCCTGCTGCGGTTTCACTTGGAATATCGTCTGTTCGGGGGGAGAAAAACTTGCTTGTCGGCAGGCGCTTGGTTAGGAATGACAATATCTTCCCTTGAATGTGGAAACTGCTCTGTGAGTGAAATTATTGAAATTGAAATTATCAAAGAAAGCCCCGTGGAGGAGGGGAAAGGAATCAGCTGGTGCACCATATAGTCCCCATTTGTGTTATCCTGAAGAAGAATGTGTTTTTCACAGCAAATGACAGGCCTATCAATTTATTATTTCCACCACCACCCTCCCCCCCCCCCCCCCCCCCCCCCCAGGAATGTGTTACTATCCTGATGTCTTAGAAGGAAAGAAGAAGAGCACGGGTTAACATTAATCTTGCACAGCCCGTGCCTTCCAAGGTTCTGGTTGCTTATCTGATGCACGTTATACTGGAAAAATAGATGCAGAATATAAAAGCTTGCATACTTAATTCATACCGCAGGTGACAGGCATGGTCTTTGCTGTGTGAGTCCTGGAAAGCTAAAACAGCAGTGAACTGAGGAGCTGCTCCTCCCTCGTCTTTACCCTTTGTGTAAGGCAGGTTTGTCTCCATTGTGGTAGGCTATGTTTGCCCTCACGGAGGTGAGCTGAGTACCGGGGCGACTGCTGTGTTAAGGCGCTCCCAAGGTGGAGGAGACCCTTTCACCTTCCTCCCGTGCATGGGAGGCAACTTTAATTTGACTATATGCGCCTGGGGGCACAAAGAACAACCCTGCTAGGAAAATTTAGCGTCTTTGAGGATGTTCACAGGTGGGATGTGACTGTGAACTTACGCTTTCACATACCACTTAGTACCACCAGAGGGGATGCTTTTGAATAAGGTAGTGAGATCTGCAGGTGTGTGTGTGTCTCACCCGCAGCAGTTGAGGCTTCCTCAGGCATCTTGCTGCTTGTACCCACTGAGAATAATGTGCCTTGTCTCTCAAAAGCAGTGTTCTGGCTTATTTGTGAAAGCATACTCTATGTATCAATATTTAGCAGAATTTATAATTGCATCTTGCTTGTGGGATGTTGTTTGGAGAGCTGCTTTAGAAATGTTTTTACTAAATATTTATTTCTATGTCTGGGGTGAAGGCTGGAGTCTGTAGGGCTAAGCATTAGGAAGTCCCAGGTTCTAGCCCACATGTGTCCATGACTTCCCATGTGGATTTCAGCCAGTCGCTTCAGATCTCTGCCACTGCAAAGCGTGGATGGCTTTAGGTGCCTGCAGGATGACTTTGTGAAGGTTTGAAAGGTTTTTCCAGGATCCGCGTTAAAGTGTAAATATTTGCTCTTTTTTTTTCTTTTTGGTTTGAATGATGAAGAAAACCCTGTAAGCATATAGCACGGAGATTACAGAGAGTACAAAACATAACTTCAACCCAGACTTTCTGGTTTGAAAACCAGGGGAGAGGCACTGTGATTTACAATACAGTGCACGGTGTTTCAGTGTTATGTTGTTCCATTTTTGAAGATACTTGCGGATATATGTTTAACAGGATAGGTCACGCAGGTAGTTGAACACATGTTTTCCCAGTGGATTCAAAACTGTCAATTGAAGTGGTAATTCTGGATATTTCAATTGCACAAACTTTCTTTTGCAGGACCACGGAAAGCTGTTCCCTTCCCTCCTTCAAATTTCCCTAGTTATGTGCTTTAATTATGTATTATGCCATTGCTGTCCTAACTGTAATTAATTTCCTTTATGTTGTAGGCATTTTGGGAAAATGCCGCTACATTTACTATGGAAAACATTCCGAGGGCAACAGATTCATCAGAGATGACCAGCTATAAAACACAGTGTTGGTTTGGGCCTCTTCAATCCCTCCACATAAGAAGCACAAATTGCATCTAAATTTTAAGCATGCAACCAAAGTCCTCTAGTGCCTTCTGCTGACTTTGCCAAGCCTGTCAAGATCATCCTTCTATCTTAGTCTGAGTAGTCACAGAGATTGACATGATTGCCTTTAAGCAAGTCCCATCCACCAGTGTGACAGACAGCTGCAGCCGAGCACCCAGCCTGACAGGAGGAGCACCGTGATGGATTGCCTGGTCCAATTGCTGCTCACAGAAGAGCAGGGGTCACACCTGGGGCTTCAGTGAGCATGCTCCATCGGTCGGCGCCTTCGTAAAAGCAGCGCGTTTATCTCCAGCTTGCCTGTTGAGCGAAAGTGGCTGGCAATATCAAAATGTTTAGAAAAAGAGAGAGGCTATAATTTCAAATGAAAAAGCCCTTATCTGTCCTTATTTTTTTCATGTGAATTAAGTGCTCGTGTTCCTGTCCTCTTGCACACGCTTACACAAATCCTTCCACAGTGGTATTTTTTTTATTTGGTGTGTCCCCCCCTACCCCCACCCCTAAATGAGCCTAGGCGGATTATTTTTTGTTCCAACAGGGGAAAAAAGTACATGCTGGAAATATTTTGGCCATGCAAGGTGCTATCAATTTGTACAGTTGTCTATGTGCAAAAGAAAATGATTAAGCAATTTTGCAGACAAACAGAATTTTCTAATTTTAAATACCATCTCTACATTTGCTAACTCTGACCTTCAGTAAAGCGATCATTTTTTAATGCTGTGGAATAGTGGCACGGCTTAACTGAATATACTTGGAAGAAGCCCTCAATTGTCGTATTTACGGTGTGTATTATTCCTGGTTTATTGCATGAGATATTTTTAACTTGTACAGAGATTACATTTAGAATTAAATGCTTAAATTTGGAAAGAAAAAAGTGCTTAAAAGGAGTGATATAAAATAAAATTGCCACCAGGTGGGTATGATTATTCAGAGGGGAAAATAGTCAATAAAAGTAACTGGTGAAATTAACATAATTAACAGCTTTACTAATATGTTAGAGAGATGAGTTTCGATTAATCCCTTTTGATGCCTATGTAAGAAAGGCTATTGTCAAATATTCAGTCAAAAAAAATAAAAATGCATGGCATATTTCCTGCTTTTCTGATAAATAGTTTGGACATATTTAGCATTGTGAACCTGTCACTGTGGAAGAAAATATCCCAATTCTTTATGCATATGTAGTGTTAAGTGCTACTAGGTATGATGGAATTGGCCAAGGAATATGCAAAAGTTCTGACCTCTGGGCTGTTCCAAACCCATGCACATTGGTCCCAGCCGACAGCCATCACTGACTGGCTGCTCTTGGCTTGTTTGAAATTGCTTGGTGGCCTTTGTTCACATTCCTGGTTGAAAAAAAATGTCACTTTTCAGAAGTTGCCTACTTTTGGGGGACAGTTATCAGCTGATGTTGCAGGTCGAAGTGAACTGGATATTGAAGCCGATTGTGAAATGGGGGTTGACCAGAGAAAAAGCATGGGCTACTGGTAGAGCGAGAAAGGAAAGCTTGCGGCTGCTGACCGTTTCAGGCCTTACTCAGTAAATGAAGCCCTTCATTCGCTCTGGATGTCTATAATAAATCTCCAACAGATACTTAAAATCAGTGATGAACACAGAACGATCCAGTTCACACCACCTGTGGCACAAATTGAGCTCTGAGCTGTTTGCCATACAAATTGGTGTCTGGAAAGCACATTTTGAGCACTTGTAATGCTTCTGCTAATGTCATACATGCCTACAAATGAAATGCCAATTTATGTTAGAGGTACTAGGAGACACTAGATAAAGGAAAACTGCATGCCTCTTCTTTTTAATCAAAAATATCATTAGAAATATTTAGGGCACTTGTCATCTCTCTTGGTTACCAAAATAACAGCAATCCTAGTTTGTTCATATCATATTGTCTGTTTTGAAGCCTCGGCACATTTTGGCCATGTCGTATTACAGGCAGCAGGGTTCTGAATAGGGGTGTTTAGAATAACCTAATGTCACTTTCAGTCTGGTTGCATATATGTTCTTGTCTTTATAAAAGGCTTTAACCCTGCCTGAAACAATAAACAGCACTTGCAAACTGACCGCATGATTTTTCCATCTTTATTTTGCTTGTTTACTTTTGCTAATGTCAAAACCATTTGTATCATTTTCAGGAGTGTTTTCTTCCCAGCAAAGCTTTGGAGGCAAAAATATTTTTGGAATGAGATGTGATCAGTCTCTTCCATTTTGTTTTTTTGTTTTCACTTGGGGAATTATATACCTATAGTTAAATATGGTAAAGCCCTAATTAATATTTGCTCAAAGGGAGTTCACAGTATATGTCGCTGATTCTGAAAAATCAAAAAGATAATCTATGAATAATTATTTTATATTGCTAACATGTATAAGGATATTATTTAAAAACAAGTGTGGATGTTTATTGCTGTTTATACTAACATCCTTTCTCAATACACAAAGCATTTTATTTTCAGATGTCTTCTGCTGAATTTGTTTTAAGGGATGACAAAACTTTCAAACCTGAGGCTGCTCTCTACACTTGGTTCTTTCCTCAGTGGGTACTGCGCCTGAATTTCTTAACTGAACTGAGTATCATTTAGGATGGTAGTTGCAGTAAAGTGGTCTAAGAAGTGATTCTATGCTCTCTCCTTTACTCTCACTTCTTCATACATGGCACGTCTTTCCCTTTCAAGGTTAACTAGGCTATTTAAAATAAAAGATTTTCCTCCAGAGCTATAAGGATTTTAAAATGTGTATCTTTCCAAGAACCATTGCATTCTTAGTTCTTTGTGTTGTCACCAAAAAAATTTTGGCCAGCTCTTTTTCTGTGATGGTTAACAAGGTTTGAGATCTGAGGTGTGTTTGAACAAGTAATCTTCAAATACTACAAATTTTAAACAAAATATCCAAGCTTCAGTTTTACATTTGGTCTCGTGATGATCAGTACTTTGGCTTTTGGCAGCCATCACATGTCTTTGCAAATGAAGACTAGGAGGAGAATGATTTTACTAGAAGCTGCCTGTAGTAGCTGTGCTTATTACATTCCTAACTTTATGTATTGAAAATGTTAATTCCTAACCTTTTAATTAAAAATAAGAAAAACATCCAAACTACAAGTGAAGTGGATTCTAAAGATAAATGACCTTCAGTGAAAACCCTACTGTTACGGATACACAGACCTAGCTTTAGAGCAAACTGGCTCTAATTGAATGTGTTGCGTGCATAAATGATTTATGGGATTGCTGGAAGTATGTTACCACTGAAACCACTTTTTTTCCTCCTTTGTTAGGGCTGAGTCTCACAATACTTATTCTAGCATTTGCTTTACTCAAACTGTGAGTCCCTTTGAAGTCAATGTTGTTATCCATGAGAGTTAGTGTTACTAGTACTGGAAGGCTGGTATCCAGCTCTCTTTTTCATATATTTGGTTCTTTAAGCAGGGCATTACATGATTGCCGAATGTTCAATTCTCACATCTTCTTTGCAGGTGAAAAAATCATTGTATGTTGGTCTAACATTGCTCACATTTAAGTCAGAAGAAAGAAACAAACCTGTCTGTGCTTTTGAAAATTCTTTCTGTAAATTACAGGGTTCTCTTGCTGCCAGTGGATGTTTTTTTGGGTTTTTTTTTTTCCTGCCAGAGATATGAGTATGTTGGGAAATGTTTACCCCCAGCAGAACTTTGCTAGATGCAGCCTTTGTGGTGAGGTTCTGAATCGGCCCATTTCGTACTGACTCTCACACTGAGTCTTACCACATATTTCTTCTTTGTGTGGAATGAGAGCTGGCACACGAGTTTCTGCCTGCCCAGTTTGGGGAAGTTTTTCTTTTTACTCTGTGTACAACTGCACCTTTCTGCTTTGTTAAGTGGTTGGCATACGTGAAAGAAAGAGGTGAAATTCAGCTTTCCAGAGGTGTAACCCTATAGCCAAGATTTGACACTTAAATTTCTAAGTATCTATTTGCAGGTTCAGCCTGGGGAATCTGACAGTGAAGCAGGGGATAAGGAGTCAGGGGTCTTACATGGCTTGCTAGCTGTTGTCCTCTGTTCCTAGAGATCTCTAGCTGTGTCCTTGTCTGCTTCAATTGCCATGTCATTGCTCTGCAAGCAAGTGATGGCACAAAATAGGTAAGTGCTACCCTTTTGTTTTTAAAGTGAAATTTCTGCTTCACTGCTTGTAGCATAAAGTATAACAATTGCAATGCATAGTTTGCTTTTTCAGAGTTTTATATGTACACCTGATAACGGTTACATCTTGGTGGCTAGTGAGCTAGCTTTTTCTGCTGTTTAGTTAAAATCTGTCATCTTTGTTCCTTTCTACTCCTAGTTACAGGAATAAAACAAAACAAACAAGATATGATTGTGAGAAGGCAAATGTTACTGCAGAACCATGCCTGTGCTAACAACTCTGCGTGACAGGTGAGCATTACTGTACACAAACACATCTAAATGGCTGGAAGGACAGAGATGTCTTCTGGTTTGGAGCGTTCTTGGAATTAGCCTGTGATTGTGAACAACTGATACAGCCTTTGATTTCCACTCTTGCAGTATGAGGTAGTTAGGGAATGTTGTCTTACCTAAAATGATGCTCATTTTACTTCTAATATTAGCTGAATAACTGACGGAGATCTTGGATTATGTGAGAGTTAGGCCTCTGGAAGAAAAATGGCTTTTTCCAATCATTTATAACCTGTTCTTAAGAAATCTTAAGAGTATTTGATTTGGCATTTGTTATGTGAGAATATTCAGGATGTACTCAGCACTCCTATTTCATCAAAGGTGGTTGAATTAATATCTTTTCTGTATGCAGTACTAAAGCAGCTGTATCTTCTAAAAGTTACCTTTTAGGTTAGGTGACTCTGATGGACTTGCCTCTGGTGGTGTTGTCAACCTGAAGCTGACCCTTTCTTAGAGTTGCTGACAATTAGATTAAGGCTTCGGATCAGGATTTTCACAAGCCTTCAAGGAGCAGATATTTATAAGGACAAGCTAAGTCGTGGTCATGGCACATTCACAAAATATCATCATCATCTCAGCGTCCTCAGCGTTTTAAGGGAACAGCTTCTTGGAAAATACGTTTACTTTTAGGTTAGTCGTGTTCATAGGTTTCAATGTAAAATATATTCTACATTATCACATTACATGCAATGTTTGAGCTGTGAGAGCAAGTTCTTAAATGTGTTCAAAACATCCTCCCAACACAAGTTTCACATTTCTGGCAAATATTTTGCTTTGCAATTGAACGTTTTGCTGCCATTTCAGGAAACAAAGTTGTAAAGTCAAGGAATTTTTAAACAAAGCTTTATCTTACTCCAGAAGTTTTTTTAATAGATCATCTCACCTCTTATACACAGTTCCATAGATCCTCTTAGAACAGAAATACATCCTTATGGCATGAT
This sequence comes from Falco cherrug, assembly GCF_023634085.1. NCBI lineage: Eukaryota > Metazoa > Chordata > Aves > Falconiformes > Falconidae > Falco > Falco cherrug. The sequence goes on along the minus strand of NC_073705.1, from coordinate 49,423,578 downwards.
AGTGTTATAATAGAAGATACAGAAAGGAATCTGTTTGGAAACATCAGTATTAAAAGTAAGTGTTAATTCAGTGTTCTGTTTGGAAGTAAAGAGGAGAGCTTCACAGGATCTCTTTAGGATATCTCACAGGATGCTCTGGAGTACAGGTTTGGAAATTCTGCATTACTTTTACATTTTAATGGGGCAAATCAAATGAGTACCAAGGTAACTGACACTGATATTGCTGGCATAATTTTTATCTGTAATTGCCCTCCTACTTTAAATTAACACTATTTGCACAATTGAGTATTTAAGATTCAATATAGGGAAAACAAAGGAAGGAGATTTCTGAAGACTATCTGCTTATTCATTTTATAGGCTTCTCTGATTTTATAAGACCTTTGAAACAATGTGTGCACTCAATTATCTAGCATTCAGTGTATCTACCGAGTAAGCAGACAGTTGTGGACTTCAGGGAATTTTCAAACACACATGCTGTTCAACCTTAGCAATTTTCTTTTACCTAGGAATTGTTTTCAGAAATTCCCATATAATGAAATTTCTGTTTAAGTTGATAGCTGTAAATGAGGGCACAGTTGCTTCATTTCCTTTTGACAATAAGCCAAATTCATCCCTGGTGGAACTCCATTGATTTAACTCTACTTGAGCTAAGCTACACAGGGGATGAATTTGGCCCAGCTTGAGATTTTTTTTTTTCCATCTTTTCTTTAATTTCCTTTAGCTTAGTAGTCGATTTAGGGCTGGTCAGAGGATTACAATGCAAGAGAGGGGAAAAGCAAAACTTCTCTGCTCAAGAGTCATTTCCTTTTTAATACCCTACTGATTTAACCATGACTTGTAATGTGTTTCAGGTAGCCAAATTTCAACATCAATTTTGGGAAAAAAATGTTCGCTATACTTTGAGTCTCCTTCCTTGGCTACTTCCCAAACCACCAAATCACCACCTACTACACAATGCACATATTATAAAAGGCAATGGAAATGTCAGTGCACTGGGAAATTATTTGGATAAACTGCAGTTATCAGCTGGTGCCTGATATGGTTAGCTTGAGCTCTGCTGATTACATACCTCTTTGGCCATTACTTTGGATAATGGTGGAGCTGCAAGATCTCAACATCTGTAATGCCTAGCATACCTTCCCCCCAGCTACTGCTTGCTGTACTCGGGTTTCTGACAGTCTTGGATGATATCTATCCATGTGGTTCTCATGCCAGTCTGGGTTTTTTTATTTCTTTTAATTTTTTATAGGTTTTGGTTATTGTGGGTTCACACCCAATAAGTTTCAAGTTGGAGCAAAAGCTGAAAGCATCATTCAGCCAAAACCACTACTGAGCTGTATGTGGTTTTCACATGAAACTGTAAATCCGCTGCGTTCACTGAGGGGTTAGCAAACCTGGCCTGAATGTCAAACCTCTAGCAACTGTCCCATGTCAGGCTAGTTCTGGGTTTTGTTATGAAAGGTTTGCACAGCTTTAGCTAAGCTCTTATTTTCCACTTTCAGATAAATGCTTTTTCAGCTCTATTTATGAGGCTTAAGAGTAAAAAAAAAAAAAAAAAAAAACACCCAACCTACCAGCTGTTAATGTTAATCACAAGTTTATATCATAAGCACATTCTGAGTCTTATCCTCTTTCCATTCATGTCAGTGGCAAAGCTTTCAACATCAATGGCAGCAGGAGCAAATATCATAAAATACCGGAATGCACACCCATTTTAAAAGGAAAAAAACAGAGGTCTGCCTTAAAATAACAAAGCTAGGAATAGGATGCTGTACCTTCAGATGTTTTGCACCATTTTCACATTTACTTTTGCACAACGAAGTACTTAGTGGCGATATAGAAGAAAGCAGAATTTTCAGCTTCATGCTGGAATGGTTTGAATTTTCTTATGCGTCATCAAAATACACATTAAAGCAGGGCCTTCGACATAAGGAATCAAAACATATGATAAAAAGAATGAGTGTTGGTCACCCATGCTAGGAATGAAGCCCCACATTGTTAGTTTTGAAGCAGCTGCTGGCTGATAAATTTCTGGAGCTTTATACAGTAGAAACGTTCTGTTATCTGTCAAAATCAAAATTAATATTATTTTACAAGATCTTAATCTATTCCAGAAGTAACTATTTTTAAGCATTTGGTGAGATCTGATGGGTTTGTTGTCCTTTCTCAAATTAAGACACGAAGGATTCAGTCTGAGGCATTCTGCTACATTTGCTGTTTGGGTTTGAAGGCTTAGTAAGTTCACATTTTACCTGACTGGAAGGGCAGCTTCACTGAAATTTATGAAACCTCAACAACCGCTCGAGACCTGCAGACTATGCTAATGAATGTTTTACAGGAAGGCGGAACTGTAGATTTCAGGACTATGAGACAGGATAGGTGCTTTCAGTTTCTGCCTATTTCAGTGGGTTACTTCTGAAAGTTACTAAAATAAAAATATATGTCCTAGTTTCCCTTTTGGAGTAATATAGCTAATATAACCTTACCTGAGAGGATGCTGACACTTAGTCAACTAAAACTTTCCTAGCTCTATTGCAATAACATACCAAAGGAATTGTGTTCTCACTCTGGTTTTATTTTGTACAAAATGCTATATCTAAAACCTTTTTCTTTTTTCTATTTTTAGTCAAACTAAATCCTAAATAACTGTCACTGTTAATGCCATTGTTAAAATTCATCCTTAAGGGCATTCCAATATAAATAGAAATCATAACAGTTGCATCTTTTTGGAGCAGTTTGAATTTGAGGCCACAGTATGCCATATTTTCTGGAAGTCATTTTCATGTATCCCTCCTGTGTTTGAAAGCATATCTGTCAGTGCAACAGAAAGCTGTAGCTGTGTTTTCTTGTTTAATCATGGCTGTGTCATGCCTATGTAAATTGTAGTCGTTCTTGCCCAGGATGCAGAATGCTACCTTTTAAGAGAAGTCTCACCTCCTGCTGGCAGGCTGCCACTCCTCGTCCCCACAGAGAAAAAAGGTAGCACCATGAAAAGTTTGGGCATCTTCTTTATCCTTAACTAACCATAGCTGTGTAATTGAGGATAATAAATATATTCTGGCCTTTCCCACCTTTCTCTCTGGTCCTCTGTCACTGGTTCCCTAATACATAATTAGAAATGCAAAAGTAAATTATTCACTCTCTGCAGTGGTAGTTCTGGTTATGTGATTCTATGATTTGTTTGGTATTAACTTTTTCATTTAGCCTTCAGTGCAGCAAAGAGAAAGGTGAGTGCAGAAGCATTCACTTTTAAAGTAACTTAGCTGGAGTTTAATAGGCCTGGAGTTTAATAGAAGTTAATGAATTTTTATGTTTGGAATGATGGTCTTTCGTCTAGCAATGAAGTAAATGGTGAAGCAGTGGCTCAGAGGAAAACAAAAACAAAAAAAACCAACAACCCTGGAGGCCCTGAATGTCAGGATTGAATGCAAAGTGCATTGGCTACCCAGCAAAGTCTGGGCGCAGCACTGAGATCTGGAATGCTCGTCCATCCACAAGGAGGGTGGTTGCATTTTACTTGAAGTTTTGGCAGTGCCCTCTCTAACGTCACAGGTTGCTCTCTGCTGAATGAGCATCTTACATCTGAGCCCAGCTTCCTCCACAGTCAGACGTAAATAGGCAGAATGCTTCCCCTAGGAAGCAATCCGTCCCTCTAGGATCCCTCTAGGACTAGCAGGGAAACAGGTGTATACGATAGGCTTCCAAAAAAAATCAAGATTAAATTGCATGTTTGCAAGTACACGCAAGCTCATGTGCCATCATTGCATTTCTCTTCTTATGTTTTAAAAACAGGATTAACCAGGAGCCCAAATAATTATTTTAAGAAGATTAAATTTTTTAAGTCCAACTCCTAGTCAAATCCAGCTGAAACATGACCAGTTGAAATGGGCAAAGAGAGCCCCAGAGTAAAATTACACAGTGTTTAACTGTGTGAAACATGTCTGGCTGCCCATACACAGGCACAAATAACTCTAGGAGAATCTGAAGAACTCAGGCTGCCCAGGGAAAAGAAAAAAAAAAGTGACTGTTTATTGTATCAATTGAACCCAAAGGGAAAATGTCTTAATCAAGGAGTCCAGAGTTTTAGGCTTTAAAAAAAAAGAAAATAAATTTGAAAGCAAAGAAATCCCAATCTGATCTTAAAAATGACATGTATTTATTTTAAATGAACGATAATGATAGAAGACTGCGCTGTTCTCCTTCTGAATTGTGTTTTCAACTCCTGGAGTCCAGCCCTGAGACCCCTTAGTGTCCATTAGCAGATCCATTTTCTACCCTTAAACTATGTATTCTTATCAAAATGTTAATTCTTCCAAGCCTTGAAAAAAACACCCTGATACACTGCGTATTTTATATGCCAAATTATTCCACTTTAATGGAAAAAGAACAGAAATGTTAAGGAATTCATGTGTATCTGAGTTGTGCACATCAATCTTCTAAGGCGGCACATAACAAAGGTCAGAAATAGCCTAGCGCTGTGTTTTGTGTAGCTCATCATTCTATGAGAAAATGTGCCCAAGTTCCTCCTAAAACATTGTTTTCAAGCATGGTTACTACTGAATATATTTCTAAATGACAAGGTTTATTTGTCTATATTCTGATATGTTTAGGGGAAACTCAGGCTGACAGTTAGAGGAGGCAGGAAGAGGGAACCACAACAAGTTCCACCCAAACACAAAATGTCATCTCTTCCCTAGCTAGGATACAGAAGCATCCTGATGAAAAAAAGAGCAGACATTTAAAAGTTTCTGACATGTGTCACAGATGCAGCCATTGAGCCACTGCTCCTGATGTAGCTCGAAATGACAGCATCCAAGCCATTGGAACTGGCTGCAGGACATTCAAAGTTTGGTGTGTGTCGCATTTAATCCTTGTCATGGCACATCTAGAGAATAAAAAAGACAAATGGACACAGGCAGTAGTGATAGTTCAAAAAACTTAAAATAAAGCTTCCCAGTCTAATTGATATTATCAAGCTGTGCTAACATTTGCCAGCCACCAAGTAGACAGACAGGAGGTCAGCACCCTTTTTTTCTGCAATTTTCCCCCAAGTCAGAAGGATAAGTCTTTCAAGCTTTCTCTAAGGGTGACCCAAATACATGAACTGTTTACTCAGAAATAGCACTGACTTGCCAAAGATACTCCTTAATAATCAAAACATATAAAGACAAAAAGGCTTCAGCCACTGATGAAGCAACTTGTCATGCATGGCCTGTGTGATTTGTATACACTGTCTTAGGATCCTGCCAATAATGATGATTCTTGTACCAAAGAGTTGATAATTTATTGATTGTACTACCTCTGGATATTTTACAACCTTCATTTCTGATTATATCCTTGTAAAGTTGAGATGCAAGCAGCATAAAATAACATTCTTTTAGAGTTATCATGTTGGCATCTTCTTTCAAGTAGTACATCTTTTAATGCTGGCCAAAAAATTTGTGTACATAATACTGATTGCAGTGGCTCAAGAACTGCAGCACAAATCACTTGAATCAAGAGCTGCTCATCTAGGTTTCCAGAGAATTTATAGTCAGCAGCCCATTAGCTTGTCGTTGATTGCAGGATATGGGTGCCTGCTCCTCATCTAACTTCCTGTTTAACATACGGGATGCTTTTCCATTTACCAGCCTGGGAGGTGAATACAGAGGATTGGGTTTTAGCATTTTCCAAATACAATCAGCCTCTGATAATGTGAATCCCCTGGCAAGCTGAAGTTGGGGAAAAAAAAATATCTTTTGTATTAAAAAGTCAGTGGTATCTACAGGCTATTGGAATGGTTTCTACTGAAATCCTTTGGATACCTAGGCATAGTGGTAAATGAGGAATGGTTTAACAGTGCTCCCTTCTGTATGTTAGAACAGACTTGTAAGACAGCCACAACTTTATAGACGTGGTGGTGGTGGAAGGGAAGGTTCAATGAAGGAATGTATTTAATGTATGCATTTTTTGTACAGTTTTATTAGAGAATTGACAAATGTATTTGTTACTACCCATCACATTTTGAGGAGGGAATGTTGTACTGTTTTGTTGTCTAAAGTTCAAAAATATTTTTAAACAGTATTTTTTCCCTTTACCTTTGCATCCAACAGCAGAGCCAAAAGCTCAAAGACATTGTAGAAAAACATATATGGGTATATTTCTACCCCAGGTCAGAAGTACGAAAACAGATTATCCCCAGACTCCTTTTTTTCCCCTCTTTCATTAAATATAGCTTGAGGAGAAGTCAAGTTAGCGTGCTAACTTAGACCTGGACTCTGAATGTTTTGAGGTTCTCCCTTTGACAGCCTGAATGTTGACATTTGGACTTGGTTGCCCTCTGGAAGAAAAGGATGCTCAGAATTGGATGTCTCCGTTTCACATGATTTCTTATGCCTCGGAGGGTACGTTTGTGAGGTATTCCTTTGGTGAACCTCTTCCTGTGCCTAAATTGGAGAATGGCAAGGCTCACAGTTTGGTGGGGAGGTCGCCAGCAGGCACTGCTTTTGCAGAGATTCCCCCACAGCAACAGTGAAGAGAAAATAGGTTAACTTGAAGGTCTGTCCTTTCTGCATGTGACAGGTGAATGGGAGCTCCCAGGGAACATTGGCCTCACCTCCAAAATTCTCCTCCTGGAAGACGTGCAGTTGAGGCCTGCAGGGATAGCAGAGCAAAATCCAGGTAATATATCTTTTGTAATGGCAGCTCACAGAGGAAGTAAGCCTTGGTCATGTTTCAGTTGGGTCTGACTAAGCATAAAAGTAAATTGGTACTGTTCTGTGACAAGTTGAGTTGCATCTTGAGAAACAAACCACATCCCTTTGTCCCCATTTACAGTGGCACAAGGTGGTTCTACCGCTGGCAGAGAATGATGTTTGAAATTGTTTTGCTGAGGCTGCGGACTGTTTAGACTGATGCACAAAAGACTTGGAATGAGTAAGTGTGGTGTAAGCTGCGGTAGTAGACTCTTCACTCTTTACGGTGACACTGCAAAGTCCTCCTGTGAAACTGCTCAGATTGCGGAAATCCGGCTGTACCTCTACCTCTTCCAACAAAAGCTTTTCCATGTATTCTGTTCATACATGCAGTGAAATTAGAAAGTAACAACAGGAAATTAAACTGCTAAAAAGAAAGTTGTAGAGGGGAAAAGGCATTGGCAATGCCTCGTTCCTTCACAGTAGTGACAGTGATGAACAGTATAAAAGGACATGGTGGAAAAATATTTTTTTAAGACTGTTTTTATAATATTGGTGGCTGTAGATGGCAATCTTCATAAGTCATGTATAAGTGTTTCGTGATCTTTGGTAGTAGCTCTGTTCCACGGGGCAGAGTTAAGATTGGGGCAGAAAGCCTGTTCCTAAGTTTGTTTCTTCATTGTGCTCCATCTTCCTGTTGAAGACAGAATGTGGTTATTCTTTCCTTCTATCATAAATGAGCTATTGCATCAAAGAAACTAGACTCAAGAGCAGGAGAGAACTCTTCATTCAAATTAAGATGTGGGATTCCATCCACTCATTTTTGTGTCATTGCAGAACATGATTGCATACTCGACAGCAGTATAAGTTTGTTGTTTCTCTCTGCAACAGAAACTCAGTTTTCTTTTCTGCCGATAGTTGCAGAGGATTTAGGTAAGCTAGGGATTTCCCTTTTGCTTTAATGGGAGTTACCCCACACTGCACGATAGATCAGTGGCACAGCAAAGGAAGATAAGTCAAAAGACCCCTAGAGAGCAATGTTGACTTTAAATATTTCTCTTCTGCTATAATAACTTCCCTTCTGCTATAATAACTTCCATAGCATCCTATGCATTATCTAATGCCTGATTGAGTTAATTTGCTGCATTGTAAAATAAAGCCATAATTATCATTATTAAGTGTAATTAACTGTACATCTGATCACTGTGAAGAATAGAGAAAGACAAATATAGCATGAAAACACTTTAATGTTGTAATTACCGGTCCTTTTGTATTGTCCTTGTTAAATATGTATATGCTAAATTATTTGATTTAATGCATTGAGCTATGTTGCACTTTGCTTATCCTTTGCTGATTTCAAAGACACAGTCTTTTCTGGGAACATTTTTGGCTCAATTACTTTTTTAATGGCAACCTGTGGGAAGGAATAAAAACAACCAAGCTCTTAAAGTTTTTTTGGGGCCACCGCATAATGTGCACCACCATTTCCCAGACTTGTACTTTCTAGTAATTTTTTATTTTTTTTCATGACTGTGGATACTTATTCTGTAAGAGTCAAGATTTTCAATGGTAAATCTAGTTTAAACAGAGATTCAATTGGAAAACAGTCTTTGTTAGGGAAGAGGAAGGAAAATAATCTTGTGCTATGCAGCAAGTCACAACATTGTCAACCAAATTCTGTAGGTTAACGGAGCTGCCTTAACTGCAGATCCAGAGTGGAGTTTCTGGTTTTACTGGTCTATTGAGGACCCTGGGTACCAGTGCGGGTTGTTTTGCTAGTGACGAGAAGTAGCATTCCAAAGTTTTTGTGGCCTTGAAAACGTCAGTCTTAAGAAAAAGTTTTCCCCTCTAAGACTCATTCACACATTAAGGTGGGCCAAAGCTTGAAAGACTTCCTAAAACTAGATAAAATGGACTGGATCTTTTCTTCTCTTGGGAATTAAGCATTTTTGTCCGCATTGATTAAAGAGTCTAAATTCAATGAGATTGTTTGGGAAACGAGCTAATTAATGAGAAAAGACTTCAGGATTTGGCACTTTTGTAGGAATGTCACAGACTTAATGGGATTATTGACCAGGGGAAGAGGTTGCAGGACCTCACCATAGGCAGTTTATGTAAAAGAATCCATTTAATTTGACTCTGAAATCAAACCACTGTAATGATTTCTGAGATCTGCCTCTTTTCTGGTCAGGTGCCATCTCTTTTTCTGCAGCACTATTATAGCAGCATTATTTGTAGTATTTTCTGCTTAGCTCAGAATATCACTGATTCCCAGAAGCATCAGATTTCCAGTTTCCCTTGAGATCTGATAGTGATGCAGCTGAGGTTTGGGGTGCTTTGTTTTGGTTTATTTCTATGACAGTCACTCCACTAAGGGAATGTAGTAGTTACAAAAAGGTTTCAGCGAGGAGCGTCTGGAGGGGCACTAGTGGGAAATTTGCCAGCGAATGGATAAACAACTTACTGTTATGCTGGACTTTCTCCTGTACTCTCTCACAGAGGTTGGTTACCTTTTTTAATATAATAAAGGGTGAAATAGTTAAATACATCACGGTTTTGCCAATAATAGGTGTTGGTGTATAAGTCTAACTGGCAGTCAGACTGCCCAGGTTATTGATTTTACTGTCTAATGGCTGAAAGAGATGTTATCTTGATTAATTAGAAGTCAAAAACAAATGCATCTTGCTTCTGTTAGATCTCCTGCCATTTGCTTTCTTTTTTTCCTCCCTCGCCAACATTGTTGTACATGTACCTTTAAAATGTCTTAAACTAAAAAGCTATCAAGGTCAGCAGTATACAAACCCTAGTGACTGTATTTCAGCTGTCAATGCACACACTGATTTTGGTGGTGGAAGGTAGTCTTTTAAAGCATAAGGCTATTCATTTAACCTCAACAGATGAAAATCCAGTAGGCTATTATTCTTAGCTCTTGAAGTAACTTATCACCTCATTATGCTGTTGGGTAGAAATGCTAACATGTTATCTGAGTATTACTTTATATATTTACTGATGGTTTTACAGGGAGACATATTTTTCTCTTTTGGAGTATTTAGTGTTCTGCAAAGGTGTTTTGTGCTTAATGCGAATAAGCTTTATAAAGACCATGGCAACAGCAAAGCATAAAAGAGTAGATAATTTTCTATCAGCTACTCTGAGTTACGATCACTAAGATGACAGAAAAAAAATGATAGATGATAGATGATAGAGTGAAAAAAAAATCCAGGGTTAGTCAGCAATAACAAAACCTGTAGAGTTATAATATATCATGTTAATAATCACTTCCTGGTGTTTTACATGCTCTCAGAATGCCAAGCACTAAGGAAAAAAATTAAAAAGGAATCTTGGTACATTTATAAACACTGTACATCTCACAGAGTTTACTTCAAGCACACGAGTAGTCATTTGTTTTTACTGTAGTTTTCTTTGTGTTTAATATGAACATGATCTAAAACTAAAATTACTTTGCAAAGTACACAGAAATAGAATATATTGTGCAGGCTGTTGTGAATCAAAGTGAAATTGCCATGTTTCCGTTTCGTAACTTTAGTAGAGATCCTTGTTGTCACAAGTGGTCTGATTCTGAGAATTGTATAAAAACCATAGAACTGTAGAATCATAGAATGGTTTGGGTTGGAAGGGACCTCAAAGATCATCTAGTTCCACCACCCCTGCCATGGCAGGGACACCTTTCACTAGCCCAGGTTGCCCAAAGCCTGGTCCAGCCTGGCCTTGAGCATTGCCAGGGATGGGGCACCCATCGCTTCTCTGAGCAATCTCTGCCAGTGCCTCACCACACTCATTGTAAAAAATTTCTTCCTAATATTTTATCTCAATCTATCCTCTTTCAGTTTAAAGCTATAAGCCCTTGTCCTGTCGCTACACGCCCTTGTAAAAAGTCCCTCTCCAGCTTTCTTGTAAGCTGGAAGACTGCAATCTCCCCAGAGCCGCCTTTTCTCCAGGCTGAACAATGCCAACTCTCTCTGCCTGTCTTCATAGGAAAGATGCTCCAGCGCTTTGCTCATCTTAGTGGCCCTCCTCTGGACACAATCCAACAGGTCTATGTTCTTTTTATGTTGAGGGCCCCAGAAGTGGATGCAGTACTGCAGGTGGGGTCTCACCAGAGTGGAGTAGAGAGGAAGAATCGCCTCCCTTGACCTGCTGGTCACACTTCTTTTGCTGTAGCCCAGAATACAGTTAGCTTTCTGGAGTGCGAGCAGACATTGTTGCCTCATGTTGACTTTTTCGTCCACGAGCACCCCCAAGTCTTCTCCTCAGAGCTGCTCTCAATCCATTCTCTGCTCAGCCTGTATTTGTGCCTGGGATTGCCCTGACCCATGTGCAAGACCTTGCACTCAGATTTGTTGGACAGCATGAGGTTTGCACAGGTCCACCTCTCAAGCCTGTCAAGGTCCCCCTGGATGGTCTCCCTTCTCTCCAGCATGTCCACTGCAGCACACAGCTTGGTGGTGTCAGCAAACTTTCTGACGGTGTGCTCAATCCCACTGTCTGTGTTGCCAACAAAGATGATAAACAGGCTTAGCTCCAGCTCTGACCCCTGAGGAGCACCACTCATCACTGGTCTCCACTTGGACATCAAGTTGTTGACCACAACTCTTTGGGTGTAACCATCTAGCCAATTCCTTATCCACCAAGTGGTCCATCCATCAAATCCATGTCTATCCAATATAGATACAAGGATGTCACGTGGCACAGTGTCAAATGCTTTGCACAAGTCCGAGTAGATGATGTCAGCTGCTTTTCCCATATCCACCGACACTGTAACCACATCACAGAAGGCCATAAATTGGTCAGGCACAATTTTCCCTTAGTGTGAAGCCATGTTGGCTGTCACAAATTACCTCCTTATTTTCCATGTGCTTTAGCATAGTTTCCAGGAGGATCTACCCCATGGTCTTGCCAGGGTCAGAGGTGAGACTGACTGGCCTGTAGTTCCCTGCATCTTCCTTTTTTTCAAGATACCAGGGACACATTTCAGATCTTTTCAAAATCTTGGGAATCTCGTAAATACAGTAGTTTTCTGCTCACAGCAGCATGTAATGTGTTACAGAAAAACAAAAAGCACTGACATGGACTTTGCTGCATCATCTACCAAGCAGATGGTTTACATGACTTCCTTTCTTCTTACTTTCTCAATAATATTTTTGCATACAGTTAATCTGATTATCAAGTTCTCAATTCTGTCCTCTAGGTTTTGGTGTCATGAAAGATAGTGTCTGAGGAAAGATGGCATACAGCCCTGCCCAATTTATAGGTGTGGAGTAGTTTAAGTAGCCAATTTGTAAAACTTCAGACTCGATTTATGTACACCTAGAAAAAGTGTAAAATGTACAGGACTTCTACTGAACTTCAACTCCTCACTTTGCTTAGCAACTTTTTTGACAAAAAAAAAAACAACCCAACAACCCAGGAGCCTGTTCAGTCCAAGCAAGGAACTGCAAGTGTTTCCTGAAATAAGGACGTAAAAGGACAGGATGTAAATCAAGCAGCCCTGTGGTCATTTTAATTGGGATTCTTACCATTTATGCAGGTCCATGCAACTTCTTACTGTGCTGTTGAATAAATTGAGAAGTTACCACAGCAACTGCAACATCCGTGGCCATTTTTGACTATAGGCCCGCTGAAATATTGACCTCAATTTTATTTAGTTGAAATTCACAGTACAATTTCAGTAAATTTAGTGCTGCTGCTGGCTGTTAGATTGAGTGCGTTGGATAGCAGATTTAGGTAGTGGTAAGGTTAGCTATCCTGAGTAGTACTGCCACTAGCATCCCTTGTCTCTGATCTGAAAGAGCTTCACCTAGGCAGGAGTATAATCCAGTATTTGTTTTTTATTCGGAGACTACCTGTGAGGGGGCGTGTGCTAGTACCTGTTGTAGTGCTGAACCCTGTTCTGTAAAAACTGGACGGACATTCACTCGATATGAGCTGTACATGGTATGTATATATGTATGTATATGTGGTTGTTTCCATCCAGAAGAGACATTGACTCCTTGCCCTGTTACCAGCCACCACATCCGTTTTGAATCCCTCGACAGATAAGGAACTGAACCAGAGGGCAAATTAATAGACACTGAGGAGTGCATACCTAGGCTGGTGTTGTGATCATCATCATTTTTATTACTCTGGCCTTTGAGTGAATGGGACCCAAATCTGTGAAGAATTGACCGATTCTATCACAGTGTAGGTGTTCCAGGGTCTAATCTTTTAAAAAAAGAAACAAAAAACCCCAACAAACCATCTTAACCCAGAGATGCTTAAAACCCTTATGGTTACAAACAAAATATGGGATAAATATATAATATCTATATGTCTATATTTATATATTAAAATATTGAAAAGTGGGAAAGAGCAACTGGTTTTGGGTTAGGTGGTGCATAAGAGTTTATACCAATTTGCATTGTGTCACAAAGATGCAGGGGCTCATGAGCACCCAGGGCACCAGGCTGCTTTAATGTGATGCTGAGCTTTGATGGAGGGGAGAGTGCTGTGTTGACCAGGTCCTTTCTTTTCCTCTGGTGTTTCCCTCATTTCCAGGATGTCTTCCTTCTCTTCACGGCAGTACTCCCGATTTCCTTGCTCCAAAGGAACACTTTTTTTTCTGGGCTGTGTCACCATCCATTTGTGGAATAAAGGGAAATACAAGCTGTAAAATATTGCTTCTGGAAGTTTACATGAGGGAAATACCAAGCCAGTCTTCGGAGCCTTGGAATGGCTGTCAGAGGCCTGCCTGCCTCAGCCGTTAAGAAGGGCCCAGCTAATGCAGTCAGGTTTGCTCCGTCTGCCACAGCGTTGAGTGACAGCTATGGCCCAGCGCACATCCACTGAAAACTAGCATCAGGGAATGACACAGAGTTTGATAACATAAGATGCTTAGGTTTTTTGGCTCAAGTGAGATGTTCAGAGCTAATAGCCCTGTGAGCAGAGTTTCAGCTGTGATCTGTACCTTGAGATATCGGTTGTGTCTGGCTCAGGAAAAAGGGGAAAGAATGAAAGCTTATTTCTAGAAAGGTTTCCGATGAGCAGCATTTGTCATTGAAGGGGAAGATGGGTATAATTAGCTTGTCAGTCTAGTTTGGGCTGAGCTGGCTTTCTGTGGTAAGAAAGATGGACTAACTGCCAGAAGAGCTGACAGGCAGTCGATAATGCAGCAATTAATGTCATAAATAATTCTGGAACCAATTATATCAAAATGGACTCCAAGCTTTAAAAAGGAACAGAATTCCCTTATTCTTCCTGCTAACAGCAAGAAGCAGCTTTCATTTTTCTCTGTAATTACTTTTCATTGTATATAGCAATAAAGTAGGGCTTTTCTGTCCATATTTAAAACTTGTCTTTCTTGCCTTCCCCCGCCTCCTAAACAGTCTTTACCCCACAGGACAAGGTTGTTACAGCAGATCTTTACCGAGGTGAATGTATAATCTTTCCACATGGCTGTTACATGATAATTTCTGCCGCACCTAAATGACTAAGAGCCAAGTTTTTTCAAATGTCATGGGCAATGACAGCAGAAAGCACCAAACAATGGCATTTGGAAATAAAGACATTTGTGAAATAAATTGATTTGTCTTATTATTTTAAAGGTTGCTCTGACTTGCTTACACTGAACTTATTGATTTTTTTCCTCCCCTCTCCCTGTACAGTTACAGCTACAGAATCTGAGCCAAGCTATTCCCTTTATGCTGCAAACACAATTCAGAACAGCCCTGCGAATTAATGGGCATTCCCTTACAAAAGACACCGAGTTACAAACACTCTCTAGAGTGATATTCTCCTTAGCTGCTTCTCCATGTGCTGTAATACAGATGTAGATAACACAAAGCCTGTACTGGCAAAACCCCCACAGTACTGCTTTGGCTAATGGTCTTTTCTGTAGTCTCATCCGCTGCTTTTTTAAAAAAAAATGGACTGTAGAAGTAGTAAATTACTGTAGCATTCGTTCACAGCTTTGTTCAGAGCCTGACAAACGTTTCCAACTTTTCAACTATGGTGGCATTTACTCCTGGGAGGTTGGGGAAAACAGTTCATGAAGTTCCCACTGTTTTAAAACCAGAAACATCTGTTGGTGTCACATGCAGTTTGTTGGCAGGGTCCAGGAGTAAAGAAATCCTGCAGCTGATCAGCTCTCTCCTTAGCAGTAGGTGTCAGTATGGTGAGCGGTAATTACAACAGAGAGTTTTAGAGGACACACGATAATTAGGCCAGCTAACAAAAACATAAACACTGACATTTACCCTACGTAAAACCAGAAACACGTCTGCTGTGTCTGTACATTGTTTCAGACCATTACAATAGAGCCATAACTGGTTTAATCAAGCTTTCAAGGAACAAAGGCTTTTGGATTTTGGCTGTACTGCTCGCTGTTTTAGCAGGAAGCATGGGAGAAAGAGCGCGAGCGATCTGTGGTGTGCAAAGCCCAGGCGTGCAGTGGTGGAGAGCTGGGTTCCCTTCCAAGCCCTGCTACAGGGGTGCTGCTGAGTGACTGCCAGGGAACCGGCACGGCTGTCATCACAGTTTCCCCCTGCCAGGGGACCCACAGCACTCACCTCGCAAAGGCAGTGTGTGTATTAATACATTTAAGGTCTTTTTAAGCACTTGGAGATTGTTTGTAAGGTAGGGTGATGGAAATTCAGCATTATTGAGGGGAAAGACCATCTGTTTCACATCTCATTAAGAACTATATCCTGTTTCTACTCTGCAGCCCAGCAAGGCCTGAATACAAGGAGCTGTGTTTAAACAATACTACCTCAGTTCAACCACAGCATATAGGAATTAAATGTGGTTTTGGTCCAGAAGAACCACCTTTTACAGCTACAGGAGCTGTTACAAAAGGTAAAACTAAGATTTTTGGGAACGTCTTTGCGTGTCAGCTCTGTAGCCCTTCAGTGGTTTTGCTGTCATCATTTTCTTTGCTATGCTTCTGCATTTCTGGCGAAAGCATTCCACTAGCCTCACGCTTCAGATCATTCAGTGCACTCTTTCTCTTCAACAGAAAGGAGGTTTCAGTGCTTGTCTTGTATTCATAAGAATGATCCAAGTATAATGCTAAAATCAGTTTGATCTAGTCTGGAAAGAGTGGTCTAGAAGATAGTATTGCTGTTTTGTCTGCAGAACTCCTGTTGATCTCTGTTCTGGGAAAATTTGGTTCCATGGTGAACTGGACTTCATGAACAAGCCAAGTGATTTAGTGTGAAATGGCAAATTACATGAGCTTAATTTACCTGCCATCATTTGCGATGCTACCCCAATAATTCAGCTTTTCTATTCTAACTGCCAATGCCATTGATGCTACTCTTGGAAACTTATGGCTAAGTGAGCGACAAGCATACTTGGAACAAGTAGCAAATTTCCAGTTTGTCAGGACGGTAAGTTGTCAAAGAGCAATTAATATTACCTAAGACTTCTAGTGTCGTCACCTGTGCTTCTAACAAAAATACAGGATGAGTTTTTACTTTATTCTTAAATAGTTTTAAATAATAATTTTTGTTAGATATATTTTAATGTTTCCTTAAAAAAGTGGAAATGCTATGAGATATTTTGTAGTCCTGAAAGGCAAATACAGGGTAAACTAATGGCACTACTTACTTAGATATTGCTGGTCCTTTATCCTCTAAATGCCTGAAAATAGCTCTTTGCAGAGGTGAAGTGCAGAATCCAATGACTTTAGCACTTTGATTTAGCTCAAGATGGGAGATATTATCTAGTTTTATTCTGTGTGTGTCAGGGTGTTATGTGTTTTTATCTGTTGCTTGAAGTTGCACACTAAAATTCCAAGCTCTTATGGCTATTCACTACTGAAACCATTGAAATCGTACACACTTGTTATAACTTAGTGAATTTGGGCTGATAATACGATAATGACCGGGTTTTCACCAGGAAGTAGCATAAGCATCCTTTTGGATTGACTTTGGGATATTCAGAAATACAGTGCCTTATGTCTGAAACACAAATGTGGCAGCAGTGGGGTTGGAGTAATGTGCCGAGAGACAGGAAGGTGGGGAACGGGCATGAATTCAGCTTCAGTATGATGGTAGATAAGAGAGGTTCACAGGCATCAGTATAATTGATGTGATTTTCAATTACTTTCTTTTTTAATGGCTGACTGATTTACATAATCACGTAAATTTTTAAACATCATCCTCCTCTCTCCTTTAGGTCTAATTAGCTGCCATTCACTTCAGAGTTGGGTTTCCTCTGCCTTTTACCTCAGATACTCTTTTGCTGTATCACTGTTTGCATTTCTTAGATCTAGCTTGTCAGAAGAGCCCAGCATGTCCAAAAATTGATGTTTTTTTCTAAAGCTCAGTTCTCTATCATGCAGCCAATTAAGAAGCCAGGCAGATGGTGGGCAGAGGATGGAAGGGGGACAGGCAGGAGAATAGATCAAGAAAAGTCTTACTAATTCAGAATATCTGGATCTTTGACATCTAGATATGGTTGTCCATATCACAGACATTGATTCTGAGGGTTTGAAAACCTGACCTTCATTAGGTACTTAAGTTAGAGCTGAGGAACTAATATTGTTCTCTTTAGAGCATGAGCTCGGAGAGCACTGACTTTTCACGTGAGTTTGTACAGCACTGTTTCTGAAGAGATTTTTCTGAATGACTTTAATAGAAACAGTAAATAATACAGCATGAGTGCACAGGATATGAGTTTCTCCCTAGCACTTTTATTATTGAGAGGAGTGTTTTATCTTCTACGGTGTCTCCAGCAGCCAGACTAACATACGTTTAGTTTTAAAGCATCTATCATACTTTTGGGCTTTGGTAGATAGGCATGCTTAAAAATGTTTTGGTTCTTGGTATATATTTTCTTCACTTTTCTGTATCTTTCTAGATCAGTTCTTGAAATTGCAGGAAATGGATCAAGGGGAAAAGGGGACACAGAACAGGTTGAGAGCGTGCTCGTAACCCATAAGAGCAAAACCTAGTATGTACCATAAGGTGAGCAGGTTGGTGAACCTATCTTTGGCTAAAAAGAGGAGGAAAGTAAGTCTTGCTGAAGAAAAAGAGAAAAGGAAATTGAGGCAGGTGTGTGGAGTGCTGTCTACTGCAGCATCTGGGGACTGCTATCTACCAGAGCACCAGACTTCGAAGTTATGGAGACTGATGCTAACGCTTCTGCTAACGTTGACTGTATAGGCTCTGTGGAGAGCTGAAGGATTTGTATTATTAAATGCTGTAACTTGTTTTATTTTGCACAATTCCTGAGTAAAGAGGATGGACATCTAAGCTAGTCTTCTTACAAGATAACACATCCTTGCCAAAGCTCTGTTCTTGGAGTGAATTTTAGATTTGTAATAGCTTTAACTTTCTCGGGTGTTGAAAGAAAGTTTCAAAATTAACTAGTCCTGTGCCCCTCCACAAGATCCTTTCTAATGCTGCTTCAGAAGGTGTAAGTTTTTAATGTTTTGACATTTGAAGAGAAGTAATGAAGTGGTCTAAGGGAAATCTTCAGTCTGCTTATGGCAAAGGAATCTGTTACTCTGAGGTAAGACCCAAGTGTGAAGCTACACTGGGACTCAGAGAGCTCGTACCTTCCAGAACTGAAAAAAGAAGACAGCACAGCCAAAAGGTATACAAAGAAGCGCAAGAGGGTGTTGCCGAGACTGTGTTTTCTCATTAAAAGTAGAATCTGTTGACGATATAGTGCTAGCTACCTTTCTCTCAGGAGATGTAATGCTTGCATTCTGTTCTTCTAAATGGAAGAATAGGGAAGTCACTAAAAGAACTAGGGCACCCTGAGAACATAATGATGTTATCTCATCCTGTTCTTTTTCAGAGTGGAGGGAAGAAGGGTGTCAGGTTACTACCGAGAGTATTTAAGCATTTGCCTTTCAGGGACTTCTGCATGGTTAATGCAGATATTCAGTAATAAATTTGAATTTCACCCGTGTTTTCTCCTGAGGTGCCATTTTTATTTCCTTGGCAGACTCCAGGTGAGGTTAATTGCTCCTGGTTTAACATTATCAGGATTAAGTTTTCTGTCCTCCTGCTAAAGGGGTTCAGTTTCTCTCCTTGGGTTAACGTCAAACACCAATCCACTTCCCTCTCCCCTTACCCTCCCCAGTAACTAACTGTGTTGAAATACATAAGACCATAAGATAATACACTGTATAATCAAGAATGAAAAATAATATAATCTACTACAGTAAATCACAGCCAAACAACACACTTATAATAGAAATACCTTTCCTATGTCTGATCCACTAACACATACTTAGTCAGATAACAAATAACTTATTCTTGGAGAGAGTGCCCTGGATTTGATTTATCTCTGAGTGTAAGTAAATATGAAAAGGCTGCCAAATCTGCCTATATAAATCTCAGCTATCTCAAAATGTCATGTATGGGGGAAGTGAAAAATTAAGAAGGTGTTTCTGTCCTAATAGGGTATGGAGGCAAAAGGTTCTGCTTTTAATTCTTCTTAGGGATGCTATTTCTCTGGTTGATACCTGGGAAGAATTAGAGTTGGAAAAAATACATACATATATATATAGATGTATATATAGATATATGTTGTGCCAAATTCTGGTCTTATTTTTGCTGATGTAAATCTGGAGTAGATCCACTAAAGTCTGTGGAATTAGTCTGGCTTTG
Organism: Falco cherrug; assembly: GCF_023634085.1. Classification (NCBI taxonomy): domain Eukaryota; kingdom Metazoa; phylum Chordata; class Aves; order Falconiformes; family Falconidae; genus Falco; species Falco cherrug. Next base: position 49,404,284 of record NC_073705.1, on the reverse strand, counting down.
GCCCAGCGTAGCTGACAGCAAACTGAGAGCCTTTCAAATTAATAATGGTTAAATCTCAGCGTTGTTAAGATTTTTCATTTTGGTTGTAGTGGCCATTGTTTGTTTGAACAAATGGAACAAAAAGAAATCATCTGACAAGCTTACATCTACACAAGTGAGAACAGACAGAAAACTGGGCCAATGTGAAAATCAAAGGTAAGAAAATAGTTTCTGTGACCATTGTTTGCATATGTGTATTCTCATCTGGCCACACCACGGCACACTTAAAGGGTCCATTTAGACAGGAAAGAAAGAGGAGGCATGCAGGGCTGCATTATGCCACTTCAACTCAAATATGAAGTCATATCATAATCCAGGCACAAATCCTGCCAGTCTGTGAATTCTCACCCATGCGCTTTATATGTCTTTCCCTTAATTCAGTGGACGTTACTGACTTGTACCAGGGTGGTGAATGTCAGAATTAGGCCCTCCGTCTCCTGTGTGGGTTGGTGAGCCAGATGCTCTGTGTGACAAAGTGTGTCAATTAGCCTGAAGTACTTGCTGAGCCTCGGTCCATCTGGGATTCAAAGGTAGTTTGTTACCTCTGAGGTGAGTGGTTTTTGTTGAACGTGTCATCCTACTCAAATTCATTAGATGAAAAGTGAGTATCATCTTACATTACATAAGTTCAGCTGGAATGTATACAATGTCAGCAGTATGGGAGAAGAAAACATGTGTTGAATACATCTAGTGTGTCTTGGGTCTCTGAAGGTCACTCCACTAAAGTAATATATAGTGGTAGTGCTAGTGGCTCAAGGTCAAGTCAGCTTGCTTTTCATAATGCATAAACCTGAAGCTCGCTCAGACACCAATCATCTGACCTAAACCTTGGAACAAATATTTTACTAAGTAAATCAGTGAGCATGCTGGCATTTCTATTAACCTTCAATGCACTGGTGACAGAAAATGAATAATGATAAATAATAACTCAGGCCTGTAAATCATGCTTAGCATCAGAGAAAAAAAAAAAAAAAAAAAAAGGAAAAAGAAAGAAAAAAGTAAAAGGTCTGGTGTACTACCATCTGCTAAGCTGGATGAGCCTGAGCCTGTAGGGAGAAACCCACAACAAAGGGAAATGTGCACTCTCCCTCCCGCAGCAATTCCCTGGCCTTGGAAGTTGGGGGTAGGGTGGAGGGGGCTTTGCAGAGACTGGTGAAGGAAACACTTGAAAGCGAAAAGCTGAATGTACACAAACTGCAGGGAGTCAGAGTAAGAAGTGCTCAGTTACACAAGGTGGTAGGATTGTTTGGCAAGCCTTGAAATGGATGAAATCTTTTCTTGTCCCCCTCACCCACCATCTTACCATCAGCAGCTACCTGGTAGTAAATGGAAGATAACAGACCTACAGCAATTTACCTGGGTTGAGAAGCTGCTTGTTGTTCCCCTCCGCCCCGCCCCCCCACCACCACCCCCCCCACCGCCCCCCCCCCCGCCCCCAAAGTATCTTTTGTTTCCTTTTCTTCTGTTTTTCCTTTCAGTTGTTTTGCTAACGGTTGGGATTATCATAGCCTCGTAATAGCCTTAAAACAATTAAGCCCAAAAAGCAGGAAGAACTGAAAGACTTGTATTTAGCCACATCTTCTGCCCTGTGGTACTTTCAAAGGTCTCAGCTTTATTCAAAAGTGCTGTTTCTCATAGCCTTTGGGTTTTCAATCAGTCTTGTTTTAGACAATACAAACCTGAACTGTGATTTATTATAGAGTTTATTACAAGGAGGGTTTTTCCTAGCCATGTCGTTTAAATGATTTGCACGTCACAAATTTGCTCAGTAGCTTATATTTTTTTTTCCTTCTGAACAATTTTTGGTAAAGAAAATAAGTGCTGATGAATCAGTGGTTCCGCCTACATGTTGCATTGAGTTCCTCTCTCTCTGGCTGGGAGTGCATTTGTACTGGATTGTCAGGGTTGAGACCCTGAGCATACTTTGTGCCCCTGTTACAAGAAGGAAACACGGCATGAAGCACATCAGGTTGCCACTGCCAGAAAACCACACCAGACTCTCATTGAGTAGCCTTGTCCTTTCACAAAAGGGTGTGCTGTGACCCCAGGGTGGGAACAAATATAGGGAGCAGAAGCTGATGCCCAAATGGCACAGAGTAACTGCTCAGAGACCAGTTTTTGTCTTTAAGCAGCAAAGGTAATTATTTCGTGCAATGTTGGGGAGCTAGCCGATTCGCACCAGACAAACTAGCTCCAAAGTTTTCAGTGAAAAGTTAGGTATTTTATACACTTTTCGTGAGAGGTTACATCGTCTTTACATACATATTCATTTGATTTTGACATCCAATCATTCCATTCATAATAGGTGGGATCTAGGTGGAATAGACCTTTCAATTTTCTTTGTTCAAGGATTTCCTGACTTGATTGTCTCCTTATCTCCATCAGGTGCCCAGCTTATCTTTTCTAATTATTCAGAGTACATTCCTTTCTCAACACAAACAGAGCATCACCCAGGGCATTTACCAAACTCATCCTGACTAACCTTTTTTTAAGACCTTGTTCTGTATCAAAGCAAGGGCCGATGTTTGCTTTCTGTGGGATCACAGGAGGAGGTACACTCAGCACCTGTTGTGGGTTGACAGGAAGACTGCAGCTAAGAGCTGTGGCTAGGCACAGTTTGTTACTATGCTTTAGCCCGTTGTGGAATCATGAAAGATCAAACTAACCAAATCTTTACCCAGGTACATGAGGAAGAGTGAAGTCTAACTCCCTAGAGGAGAGGATATCAGAGTTAGGGGCTTCTGTTCATATCTGTACTTCATTTTTTTTTTTTTTGTCAGAAATGGGTGTAGAGCAGAGTTTGAAATTTTCAAAGGGTAAATGCATTCTGTGCTCTCACAGGACTTCAGTCAGAAATGCAGGCAAGAGCCAGCCGTGACATTCAGATTCATATCCGAGTTCAGACTCCCGACTGGTTTTTGTCAGAAAAATCCCAGGTGCTGGAATTTGGTGTTCTTTTTGACCATTTCTGTCTTGTGACCAAAATCAAAATAAGTGTATTGTCCACCAGCTGGACTTGTGCTACTTCCAATTATTGTGTTAAAATTATATTCCCAACAGGATTACAGGAACATGGTAACACCACTTACAATGCAGTTGCCAGCTGACATTATAAACAAAAAACCTGAACTTGTCTACGCTGCTCTAGAGTATTTTGTATGTATATGTAAAACTCTATCTTGGGTGCAGCTCCTATTAATTTGGGTTCTTTTCCCTCCATATGCAATTGTATGTATCTCACCTGCAGATATATCATCTGCACCTCCAGAAGCTCTCTACTCAAAAAATTAACAATAAATTAATGCTGCTTGTTGTAATCCTGATGCAGGAAGTCCAGATTTTATTTCTGTTGTATCTATTGTGCTAAAATGTACTTCTTGATTCAATGTGCTCTGGGTAAACTTAAGGTACATACAAATACACACACTTCTAAGTGGTTCTTGACAAGTAGAGAACATTAGGTTGAGTTCTTTGCTCTTTGAAGTTTCTTCTCTCTCTTTAGTTACCAGCCAATTCTCATTTGAAGTCTGATGTTTAACAAAATGTGTGAACTATTGACTTTGTGTATGGAAATTGTTAACAAGTGAGCAAAAGAAGGAAGAGTGAACTGCTCTACCAATACCTAGGACTAAACACAATCGAAGCCAAAATCTGTAGAGGATACAAGATATTTTAATGGTGTAATTAGAAAGACTGAATGATAGACTTGGGATATTAGAGCACCAAGGGGAATCCAGCATTTTTACTATGTCAGATGATCACAAATAGAAGCCTTTAAACTGAGTCAGTAGAACTCATTTGTCTTTCCTGTTACGGTTTAGCTATGGTGCAATTCTGTGTTTGCCTTTTCACTGATAACACTGTAAAATATTCCTCATCTTGAGCAATAAATGGCAATATTGGTCCTGTAGAAAATACGTACATGATTTGCTAAACATTATAACTGTATTAAAGGAAATGCAAAACTACCTCAACCTAATCTGGATTACTGGTGAACCATTTTATTCTCCTGTTTGAGGATAACATGCATTGTCTGCCTTGCTTCTGTGTACCGGCTTTCATTTCAGATTGGCTGCCTTTTGATCTCCAGTGGCAGTAGGTATCTGTTCCCATCACTGTCTTTCTCAGTCCCCATACTGAAACAAATATATTTTAATATAACTTTGCCTATACTTTCTTACTTTTCATGTCTCCTATGGTAGTAACCCTCATAACAGCATACTACTTTTCAGACTGAAGTCTAACACGGTAAGTACACCATGATGTGTGTAAATCTGCCTTATAGAAAATGTATTAAGTAGCTATATCTACTATCTCTTTCTGGAAACCTACTTCCCTGTCAAATATTGCTAATCATATAGATATCAGTTGCCAGAGGTGCTATCAGCATTTAAATGTTTTATCTCTACTGCTTCTCTTCTGTAATTCAGCTGCTGCTGAGTGAATTGGCAAAAGTTGTTATTTACAATATTTGTTTCATCATCTGTTTTTTTCCTGAGAGAAACTCTACTTACCTACACAGATGAGATAATAATGTAGGCCTAATCTCACATATCAATGAAAAAAATTGTTCTGTCATTGCCGGATTTGCCTGCTAAAAATATTTTTAGATGTCTCATTTTAATTTTGTTTCACCGGCATAGGTGGTAATGCGTAGAGAAAACAATGAATGTGATTATGTCAGTTTGCTTTGTTTGCTTTTGCTTCTAACAATTTTGCTATCACAAAATATTATAATAGGCCACTTGGGGTTTTCTTGTTTGGTTGGGTTTTTTGGGGTTTTTTTGTTTGGTGGGGTTTTTTTTTGTAGATCTGTTTCTGCATGTCTGGAAATTTTGCATTCTGGCATTAAGACACAGTAAAAAACACCACTACCATGTCGGGTTTTGGATGGAAGCCATGAAAGGTTGCAGCAAAGGAAAGCAGTCACACACTAAATGATGGTATGTTCACCAATGAGGATGGACATCAGTAGTAGTGACTAGAAGATGACTCCTGGCATGATGGAAAAGGTAGGTAAGAACCTTGCGATAGAGCTCCAGCTACACAAACAGGGAAAGCAAGCTGCACTGGCTTCTGAGCGTGCCACATGTGAAAAGCTACAACTTTAAAACAACCTTTGTGTAACTGAAGTGAAATTGTGTTTGAAGCAGGTGCCATAGGGGTCTTATTGGCTATTTATAATGTAGTAGGTTAGTCAGTTTATCTCTGTCGGCATACCTAAAATCTTCCTTGATTCTCATGACTCATATGCTATGGAATACAAGGGAAAGTATGAAAAGCTCAGTATTTCTGTCACTGCCAAAGTACCGGGTGCTTAAAACCAATTTGGAAAGGGGCCTTAACATAAGAAAATTAAGTGAAAAAGAAAGGCTATAAACCAGCCTCATGCCAAACTCCAAGCAAGCAGAATGAGTAACAGTCAATTTCTAAACTTTGGCTAAAGTCTTTGTTTTATTGAAGGACTGTTTTGTGAAAAATGTTGCAGCCTAAGAAAAAGGCATCATCAGATTATTCCACTAAAATGGATGTGTGGACACTACTTCCAACAGAAAACTTATTATGCTGAGAAATTATGTGGAGTTAGCTGCTGCATTAATGCACATGCATTTCACAGACCTCTTTAGGAAAAATTAGCCTTACCCCAAAGGGACCATCACTAAACATAACTTATTCTGTCCTTTGCTACATCCTGACTCGCCTTTCAGAAGTCATTGCCCATTAAGCAAAAGTAAGCTTAGCTGGTATATGTTAGGTGTCTGATGTTGGCCATTCCCAGTAAAAGACCGACAAATTAATTTTCAAGTCTCAGCATACTGTTACAGGATTGGGTCATGTAAATCTTAGTATCTCTCTCCTCATATTTTTCTGAACAGAATACAAATAATTTATCCAAGTCTGAATAAGCTCTGAAGAAAGGTAACAAAACAGGTTGTGAATAAGATATTATATTGTTTTCTTTGTACTTTATTAAGCTACCTTATGGCTCTTTTGCGAGGTTGTTCTCTGCTTTGGGGATATTTTTATTTTATTTGTGTGCCTGTAAATGATCTATGGCTGAAAATAATAATTCAATTAATATGCCATCAACAATAAGCAGATTTATATTTGTCTTAATAGTAGTACCTAAAATCCACAGATGTTTTTTGTATAGTGGTTCATTTCAAGTGGTGAAAAGAAATTAATAGAAATCATCTGCTTTTTACAAATTAAGAAACTAAAATACAAAGAATTCAAGTGGTTTGCCTAAGGTTTTACAGCAAATTCAGACCAGAACCATAAATATTCCTTCTATTAGCTGCAAACTGTAACGAAGAAATGAAGATATTGTAAAAGGGGAATCCCAGTTTGCTCAGCTGGGAAGTACTTACCCTATATTTGTGGTACATTTTTCTTTCTGAAAATGAGTGCTCTGACTGTCCTTTTAAACTTTTGAGGAAATTGCAGCTAACTAGCTGCAGGCAGAGGAGGGGGAAAATCCTTAGTAATTAGTATTTACTAACTACTTTACAATGGGAGTCTATCAATTTAAAAATGATAGTCTATAGTTAAGATCTGTGTATATCTTTAGCCGTTTGGATTTAGCAGAGGGTTTTTTGGCATGTAGCGATTACTTACCCACCTTTACTTAAATCTTAATACAAACTGTAAGCGTGCACATAGCAGGGCTACAGTGAGAGGCTGAAGTGCATCTCAATGAGGTTGCGTGTATAAATACAACATCATAGAGGTAGTTGTGATTTGGTAGTGGACCCATCCACAGTTATATGCTCCTCATCACATAATTGGTGACCTGTTTTATTGAGCTTTGCTAATGAGAGAGACAAAAACTCATCCTTCAAATCTAGTCATCTCTTTTCCCAGTAAATTTGCTCCAGTGTGTTACATGGTGCAATGAAAAATAAAGTTTTAATTAGAGTAGAGCACAGCATCTTTTGTCTTATGAAAATCATGTTATATATGGAAAAACCTAATAACTAACTATTTTTGTCTCTATAAGCAGACCAACTTGCTAGTTTTGCTGAGTTCATAGAAGGAGCCCAAAGACTTTGCTGGAAGTGCATTTTTAGATTTTTAGTTGGGAGAGGACTGAGAAAAGCCCAGTTTTTTCAGAAAGAATTAAACTAATTATAAAGGACCAGCAGATCTTCTTCCTCTTCCTCGAGTGTCACCATTTCAAAAAATTGTTTTCTGAAAGGAATGTACATATGGAAATGGTGCTGCAAAAAAGGAGCTTCTCCCCCCCACCCCACTCAACCCCACCCCCAATTGTCCCCTTTCTCCAAATTTGGTACAGCCCAAATGGGTATAGCTGCCATTATTTTTTTTAACATGGATCTTCAAGGTCCCATTATAAATTTCTTTGTGCATCAAACTCTTCAAAGTATGATACGCTTACAAGAATATATAATACTTACAAGAAGGAGAAATTCTGGTTTTGTAACTGAGAAAATACAACTGGTTGGGAGTAGCTCTACCTCATAATTTAGATGTTAACAAAAAGCATTTTTTGTATGTGATATCTGTGCATATCTCTGTTTCAAGAATTCAGTAGACTTGATGTTTGGAGAATAATTTTTGTCCATACTATCTGTCTCTGCACCCCCAAAAATGGATTTTTTCCAAATATGAAAATCACAGGCTGGGTTTAATAGTAGTACAGAAGAGAAAATAAGTGTCTGTGACATTGTGTCTACTGGCTGACACATTTGAAAATTCCCAGGGTAATAATACACATTTTGTCTCCTAGAAGGTCTATGCACTCTCTGGACTCTCAGAGTAATATGTCAGGTACCCAAGCCTCAGTAGGCCCTGATCCACATGAATGTTAGCTGGAATTTTCTGAAAGTACTTTCATTAAAATTAAACAGTGGCGGCTTCGTTTGCATTGATGGGTCTATGACTGATAGCCCTGAAATCCATGTCACAAATAAATGATTGGCCCTTCAACTATTCCACATGTCCTTATAGACAGGCAAATATGATCTATAGCATCCACAGACATCTCAAAGAACATAATCATGATATCACAATATATCATGTTACACTAGTATATGTTCAGGTCACATAATTTACCATCGGCAGTGTGAGGTTTAACAGGGCTAAATTATATGGATGCTGCATAGAACAGTTTGGGTGCATTATGCTGACGCTTTGGACTTTAAAATGTTAATATTGCAAATGAAAGGTACACTTCGTGTATCATAAATCTAAGTGTCTATTCTTCCTGTGTGCTCAATAAATACACTTCTCATCAACTTTTAATTATGCTGTTTGCATTATTCTGTCCTGAAGAGGATAACACTCTGTAAATCATCCACTTCTAATGTACACTACAGCATAAGTTTAGTTAATTAAACCATATATTTTATTAGTACTTGCACTTCCATCTTGGAAAACTGCTGGGAAAAAAAATAATACAGAGAGGTTTTTATTTATTGCAGCTGATTTTAAGATGGCATTAGAAAAGTTGAACAGGGTTAGATGTGCGTATTGCTGTTGCCTGGTAGCTTGCTTACCAATATCCAGTCTCAAACACTTATTGTCTACCTATTACTACAAGAGTGGGAAACTTCTTGAACAAGTTGACTTTCCCACAGAACCACTTCAGTGTATTTAATGGTTGGTATTATCAACACTTAATCAGGTATATGCTCATCCATTTACATAATTTGTTATGTTAATTCATCAAAGAGAGATTTCTTTTGTAATGAAATTCATGGTTAGTGGAATTAGGAGACCTTTAGATTCTTCTTACCTTTGAGTTTCCACTTTTTCATTGGACCCAGTGCCACCTCCTGTTTCTAAAAGCACAGTTTTCAGAACAGAGCCATTTTATGGTCCGATATAGGTGCCAGTGCGGTGCAGAACTGTTCGTGTTTGAGGATCCTAGGAGATGACATGATACATATAAAAACCAGTAATAAAATATTGTGTGACGGTAGCATAATTTCATGAGAACTGTATTTGCCTTAGCAGCTGTAACTCTCTGAGGATTAAAGCCAGCCTTGTGTAGAGTCCCTAGTATTTCCTGTTCAGATGGTGGTAAAAAAATAATAATAATAAAAAAAAGAAATTCTCTTCAACTTCTAGGTACAAATGCTCAGAGAGAAGATTTGATTTCAAGAGACTTTCTGGTCCACATAAAGACACTATCATACTGCCAAAGATGATTCTGAACTAAATCCCCTGAATGACTTAGCACTTACTGTCCCAGCTTGAATGTCAAAATAAAAATTTTTCAGAGGATTTTATCAGCAGAATGATTTGAAATTAAATGTATATTCAGGATTTCCTTCATCGAAGCCAAGTAAATTTGCTTTATCTAGAGTCTGCAGTTACACAGTATGCTCAGTTGGAAGTACCACACTGCTGAATAAGAAGGGGCATTATATTTTGCTCTCTAGATGGTCTTTTCCTTATCTCAGAAGAATATTAGGAAAAAAAGTCTCAAGAAAATGGCAACTTCCTGACACCAAATTACAACAGCTTTAATTGCAAGGGGGAAAAAAATAATTAAAGACGACCTCCCAAAGAACAGCAAAGCCAAGAGTACAGTCTTCATGAAACTAGTTAGTGTGGTGTAGAAATCACATGATTAGGGTCAAGCTTATGTATTGTTTTCTCACTCTTTGAAACTGTCCTTTCATGATTTCAGGATCATTGGCTGTGTAAAAATAGGAGATAGAAGCTAAAATGTTATCCTTTTCTCACAAGTAAGAAAGGATTGGGCAATTTTCAGCCCTGTGTAATGATGTCAAAAGGATCAAGAGTAAGCAACTACTTAAAATACGTTCATTTGAATGCTATTGTCCTGCAGATTGAAGCAGTAGAGATGTTTACATTGTGTAAATATGAGACCACAGTCTTGTTAATAGAGTCCTCTCACCATTAGCTGAAATCACTAGGCTTTGGCTTAGACGTGATGTAATTAAAACTGCCCATTTACTTGTACTTTAACTTGATAAGGACTTTGTTATTAAGCTGTTTGTCTGTGTTTCTTGACTACTGTCTGTATTTTTGTGTAGGATGGCTCAAATGAAGAAGAAGAATGAAGCCAAACGAAAGAGGCTCCCTTTCCATTCAGAATTCTACAGCACCACGCCCAAATCCAACCAACCAAAAAAAAAAAAAAAAAAGGAAAAAAAGGAGCAGAAAGGAATGAAATGGGAGTTCAGGGAGCTTATTCCTTGATATTACTTCATAGCTGATATTGTCAGCCTTTGTTTTTTTCTGTATGTTTGACTCCAATACGTAGAAAAGGGGCTATGTGTTACCATTTCTGTCCTTTTTTTTTTTTTTTTTTTTTTTTTGTGTGTGTGTGTGTGTCTTTTGACAAAAACGCCTCAACATGCTTTGTTACATGGTAAGTCATGGCCTGGCACCATTGGTTTAAACCACAGTCACATTAGCTGGTTTATTCCATGTTTGTTTGATTTTTTTTGCACAAAAATACCAATTTTTAGTTCATATGGTGGCATGAAAGCATGAGGACATGAAAGAAAAGGCAAAACAATGGTTGTTAGCCAGAAAAAGCACTGAGCAATGAGTTTTAAGGAGATTTTAAAATGCTGATACGGAACTGCACCTCCCTAGGATCACTGGATATGTTTGGTTCAGTCTAAAACCACATAGGAAGTTTAGTTAAAAACAATAAAAGATTCTTTTTCCTCTTAATTAGTGCTGTGGCAGTTAAGAACTCCATACGCTTTTTATCCCCCTCAGGGTGACTGTGTTTTATTGATGGAGCAGACTCTTCTGTATCCCCAGCATATGCCGTGCTGTAGCTCGCCTCAGCCTGGCCTGGAGCTCTGAATCAGCATGCCTGCCTTCAAACACAACCAGCAACGCTGCAGCTTGCTGCAGACGATGACATTTACTCACATTATTATCACCAGTCAGAGAGGGTCACAGGAGGGAGAAACTGTTCTTTCTTTTGACTGTGGGGAGGGGGGCATTGTGCCCCCTGAGGTGGACATTGCCTCTGTAATGGATGCCAGCTGACCGGGCCTGCTCGGTGATATTCTCCAGTCCCAGAGCACCTACAGCTTTGATTCTGTGTGCCTAGGGTTGGTGTGTTGGGTCTGCGACCCTGAAGCGGCCATTGGCGGGCTGAAGCAAGCTGGTGTTCAGAAAACGGCCTCCACAAAGCGGCTCCGCTTCTCTTCTCTCTGATCAATATTTACGAGCTGCCGCTCCGTCTTCAGGCGTGGTTTCAATATGTTTTAAATGTATTTTCCTTCTGCAGACTGCAATTAATTGAAATGCTTCAATTTCTCTCATAACGTGAATGGGATGTCTAGAAAGGGTCTGAGTTTTGCCCTGGGTAAGGAGGCCCGTGCCACGCTGAGGGCTCAGTAAGCACCACACATCGCCTCATACAGGGAGCGCCAGGCTTCACCCTGAAGGCAAGCGCCCAGGGTTACAACTTAAACGCCGAGATTTTTTCCCTGTCTGTCCTGCACACAAATATGAGCACATTCATTATTCGTATCAGCAGAGCTGGGGTTTGGGGAGTTGGGGAAAGTGAGACTGAGGAGTTAAATCCTAGCGGGGATTTCAGGGCCTCAGCTGGAGAATCTCCACAAGCTTGGAGCAATCAAATGCAGCTGAGGCCAATTTAATACAAAACAACAACAACAACCACCAAAAAATCTGCCTGTTCTCAGGGCAGGGATTTGCAGAGCTGTTCTCAGAACAATAGGGCTAATGGTATAAAAGCCATGTTTGAAAGTTACCCCCTTTTAAGCAAGTTAAGGTATGTGGCGAGTGGGATGTGTGCATGTGCAAGTGTGTGTGAGTAAAAGCTGGGTGTTTGTTTGAATAAGAAACCCCGAAATAAACTTGTAACATCAGAGGAATTTTTCATTGTTTAATCAGAGTGCCATCTGATATTTCTGACAGTGGTTATTTTCTGGCCCTGCCATAAAACCTGAAGGACAGGGAGTGGGGAAGAACATCTGTCCTTTTCTTTTTCAAAATATGTACTTTCTTTGGCCAGTGAAAGCCCTCTCATTTTCTATTAGGTTTATTCAGGATGTTGAAATTCAGATTTATTTTTTTTTAATTTGCTAATTAAATTTTCTGTAAAATTTTGCGAGTAACTCAAAATTTATTTAGCAGCTTTCTTATGAACGGTTACTGTAATTGGGATTTGAGCTTTAATAGGTTGAAATCAGTCATGTAAATCAATGGAGATGCACTTTTTTTTTTCCTATTAAGTATATCTACCAGAACTAGCATATTGATATCAATATTTATGGTTAAGTGCCTTTAAACCTCAGTGCTATACTTATTTAAAGTTTGCCACCTCTGCTTGCACTAATGTCAATAGACTGATTTGTTAGATAGATTTGTTAGATTAGATGTGCAGTAAATCTTAACACGGATTTTAACTGGGTTTTTTTCAGCAGTTTGAAAACAGTCTCAACCTTTTCTTTGTAGGGGGGGAGGGAGTTTGGGTTTTTATAGTTGCTTCACTGTATCTCTGCTTCCAGGTAGGATAAGATAAATCTTAAGTGATTATTTTACCAAATGTATCACACCATCTTACGCTATCTTAAAATGCCCAGCATATATCTGGTGTCATTGTAAGAAGGGAATCCAAGCTTGAGAATCATGGTAATTGTACTCAACTGAAATCTATGTTTCTGATAAAATTACGATTTTCATTCTATCTTTTTTTTATTATTTTAAAAGAAAACCTCACGCTATATACACTCAAAGCTTTCTGAAGCTTTGTTTTTCCTTAGAAGATGTCCTAGATTTTATTCTTTAATGTTGTTCCTGATTTATTGAATGTCCATGTTTCCCTGGATAGTACCATCTTTTGAGTTATACATCATCGGAGTGACTCATTCCGATGATGTATTGCATTAATACATCATCAAAGCGCCTTGCTCTGCTGTTGCACTAATGATATGTTAGTATAATACATCATCAGAGTGAACTGCACTGATGATGTATTACTTAGATGGTGATGGCATTCTGTGAAGAAAAGGTTGAGGAGCAGGTTCAATACAGTCGCAGGAGAAAAATTAGTCAATACAGAGTATAACTGTTTCCCTGGTAGTGATGTTGATGCTAAATTAGCACCATAGCCCCTGATCTGTACCCTTGCAGAAACACTGAGACATGCATTATCCCTGAAAGAGGAATGAATTCAGAACACTCAGCTAGAGAATTTTACAGAAGAGAGGAGATGTGTAACTATACATATCACTGGAGAGCTAAAGGTTATACATATAGCTATAATTACTGGCTACTGAGAGATCGAATGAATCAAATGGGGCCAAAATAGGACCAAAGCCTCTATATGTTCAGAAGCTACCTCTGCTGGAGAATGTGATGCACAGGAAGACAGAGATATAAGGGCTATAAATACGCTGCCTGAATTAAAATATCTGCCATTTAGAAACCTCTAACAGGGATATTAAAATATTCTGAGGCATCCAAGAAAGATACGCCATAGCATTTTTTTTTTACTTGTTTTAGCCATGCCATGTCAGAATAACAGGCAGAACATGTTACTGCCTCAGTGCTGTGTAGTGTCTCATGAGCTCCATGTGCACTCAGTAACAGACATAAATTCCAAGTTAGGTGTGCACAGCTTGCATACATAGAAACTAAAAGGCATTAAAACTTTTGATCTTCAAGTGGCCTAAAATTTGCTTTGTCAGAGACTAGGAGGAGCAAACTGTATATGTATACATATGGCTGGAAATCCTCCTACAAAATCAGACTGTACCATGCCAGTGCCTTTCTAAAAGTGACATTTTATATAAGATTACACTTAATTTCTTTTACATGTTAATTTCTGTCTCTTCAGGGGGTTTTGTTGTTTGGTTGTGTTTTGTTTTAATACAAAATTGCACGCTCTCCTTATTCTTTTTATTTAATTAGGAATAATGATTTATTGACTTTCTTATCGCTGGGGTTGTCTGACTTCAGGGAGGGCAGTTCCTTTTATCCTAACTCTGACAGTGTTAGAGCATTCCCAAAATGATCTCTGGAAGGAGTTGCTGGAGCAGCTGCTTTCTGGTGCTGGAGCAGCACCTCACTTTCCAGACAAATGGAGGTAAAAATAGCATTAAAATGAAAGCTGTCGGGGTTGTAGAAAACGGAAGATATTATACCTGGACTTATTTATTTAATACAGGCATCAGGCTGTGACATAATTTCATTTCTAAATGAGAACTAAACGTACTACAGGTACATAAATGGTTGTGGCATTGTGTTCACATGCCTGCAGACCTTGTTTTCCCATCTTCTCCCTCATTTTGCTAAATCGTAATTCCCTCTTTTGTTTTCCTTCAGCTTCCTTTATTTTTTTTCAGCTGCTTTGCAGCTAGTGCCATTTGGGCTTTGTACCCCACCGTCCCCTGTTTCCCACCATGAGCAAAGCCTGGGTGGGCCTTTCCCTGTGATGTGAGGGAGTGTGCATGGCCCGTAGGTAAAAGCAGCCTTCACAAGAGTGTTTGTGCACAGTGTGGTGCTGCTCTCCTTGCCCCAGAGCCATACTTTGGCTGAGCTGACATGCTTAGGTCCCAGGCTGGGTAACTTTTGGCGATGAAACTGTGGAAGGAATTTCCTTTGTAATCATGGATTCCTCTCTATCATCATACGGGTGATGCCCACACTTGCCAACCCCCTCATAGTCTCCTGCTTAATGCCAGACCAGAAAGAAATGAAGTGGCTAGCACTGCTTTTGCCTACCCAGGCAGCAGTGAGGGTGGATACGCGTGCCATTGAGGTGCACAGCGGTGTGCGGCCATGCCTCCTGACAGTGGGAAGGGGAACGCTCTTGCCTGTCTCAGCAGTCTCCTTACAAAACTATTTGAGGACTCCTATTCTTGGCTTGTTCACATTGTGCAATATAAGCTTCCAGACCAGCCCTTCTTTCTTCCATTTCTCTCCTGATCATCCATCCTCTACAACTTGAAGACAGACGGCAAGAGCGGCTTAAGATACTCTTTTGTTCTCTTTCTCTGTCTTTTTTTCCTTTTATTCTCCCCTTCCTTTCCTTCGATCTCATGTTTCCCACTTCTGCTCCAGCTCTTTCTGTGTATAGGTGATTGCTTTAAACTTGAATTATGTGGTCAAGATACACTTTAGATATGACTTAGCTTTTAAAAAAACCTGTATTGTACCAGTTCTTAAAAAGCCAGAATACTTTGTGGCAGTATTCCCAAGATATTTATCAATGCAGCAAGTCATTGTTTCTCATTACTTTAAAATATTGCTAGACTCTTCTCCCAGGGACTGAAATCACTGTTTCAAGCTTTTATTTGGAAATTAATGCATCAGAGATACTCAATATTTCTATCACTGCTGCAGGTATTTTCAGAACAGCTCTCTCTTCTGATCCATTACAATCCCTTCACATGAAACAGAACACCAGAAAATATTTTAAAAACCCAAACAAACAAACAATGAAATTAATTAGCTTGTTTTGTCTCTGCATATTTCTGAAGTTACTGTTAAACAAAACAAATGTGATGGTATTCCATACAATGCAGCAGAAACTGAAGTATTTTAAAAATTATGTTTTCAGTAACATTTTTGGCATTGAGGTTTAGTATCTTGATTCGTCATGTTCCATTTGTGGAGTTGCACCAATGTCAGATGATATTACAGGCACTGAGGCCGATTTAGGAAAACTGCAGATGCCATGAAAAGAAATGAAAGTCCCACTAGATATGTATAAAATATTGCAAACCTTTTTTTGACTTTTTTTTGAGTTTGTTTGACTTCTGTATCCTAATTAGTGGTAATGAGTTTTAATAATATAAGAACTAGAACATACCCTTTGGGTCTGGACAAACTGAGTCTTAGTTTTTCATGTGGCTCATACATATGTGTTTTTTATCATCTAAGACAATCTGCCATAACAAAGGACAAAACAAGATGTTGTAATTTTTGTAAATAAAGCTTTCTTTCTTTAAGATAGAACTGCCAATTGCAGAAATACACAAGTTGTTCATGATTTATAAACAATAAACACTCCTTTGGGCAGGCTGCCATGCAGTTCCTTTTCTGCTCAAGGTCTAAACTGTGAATGAGAAACGATGTGCAAATCACAAATGGTATGGCGGAGGGACCTGGCAGGGTTTCAAGTGATATTGGTGCCAATCCAAATCTGTGTTAGACTCCGTTAGGCGAGGCCAGTTCAAAGATGTAATACAACTTACTGGAATTGACTATAACAGTGAAAAGTAAAGTGAAATATGTAGCAGTCTAATTGCCATGTGATAATGACAGAATATCATCTGAGGCTTTTCTCATTCCTGTGATTAGTATCATTGTGAAGATGCAGATAAGCAGTTACTTGTGCATCTGGATTTCAAATGGTCCAAACTTCAGTTAGCTTTATATTTATAAGGGCAATGTTGCATAAAATGAACCTTTTTGGGGGGAATATTGGAGGGTTGGGGTTAGGTATCAGACACGCCATATCTGGCAAACTGTTGGATGCTCGTTGCTTTGAACCTGCAATTGGCTCTTCTGAAGCCATTTGCTTTCCTTCTCCACCCTCTGCCCCGGCTTGCAGCTGTAGCTTAGAACCACCTCTGGTGTTGTTTCCTTCCTCTCCTGCTTGCCCTTGCCAGCACCAAGGAGATATCCTATTTGTAGTGGGCACCCTAATCTGCCTCATGTGATGTGAACATCATGCTCAGGCTTTTTATGCAAGTAGTGGGCTGGTTTTCCTGTGCCAGGAATCCCAACACTTATTTCTGCCCCCTCCTTTTGGGTTGGTGATAACCACTCATGCTTTTCTATTTGGCTTTATCCATGTAGAAAATAAACAGATCTGGGGGGGGGGAAGACCTTATTTTAAAATTGTTTATACTTCCGTCAAGTGGTCAGCATGTCACACGGCTCTCGTAGTCTTCTGGCATCCTGCAAGGCTGCACTATTAAAGATCTGCTATAGCAAGAACCAGTGCGCTCAAATTTTTTCTGAGATGGTTGCATTTAAGTAGGCTGTAGCATTTTCATGCCTGCTTTGAGAGTTTTTTTGGGTATATTTCCGATAACCTGATGCTATGCTATAGCAATACATTTGCTTGACCTGTTTTTCTGATGCTGCACAAAACATGTTCAACTCCTCGGAGTGAGTACATACAGTTTACTCAAGTTCATGTATTTAGTGAATCCTTTTTTAAGTGTTGACTTTAACTGAATTGGGAATCTGAACATTATTTTTGTTCATTTGCAATTTACCATCTCTGATGGTGTGCAGAATCAGTGCATCTTTCAGGTGCAGTGTCTGCTGCTCTTCCACTTCTGCAACCTAATCTTCTCTTCCTGTATAATTTATATACTGGAATTGTAATTCTCCATTGATTCAAAATAAAGAAAGCCCATTGATTTTTGTCATTCCGCTGTTTCAGAAATGGTTTGTTACATCGACAAAAGGCCTAAGCTGGAGCTCTCTGAAGTCAATGGAAGTCTTTCAGCTGACTCTTAACAAGCACTGGATCAAATTCTAAAATGCAACTCTTTCTAACAATAGCCAAACTTTTTCAGATTGTCAGTAGAGGAGTGCTAGAGGAAGAAGAGTAAATCTGTGTGTACACAGTCATTTTCTCTCAGGAATGTTCCCCTAGATTTGCAGACAGCAGTATAATAAATCAATTATCTGATTGAAACCAAAATAATTAATATGCAATTATGACAGATGTCAGGTGCATTAATATGTAAATATTCATAAACTACCTGACAAATTGCACATATACAAGCAGAAATCTTTAAATATGAACATCCCACTGTATTTGCTGAACATAAGGGCAGGATGTTTCTAATTTGGTTGGGGAAAATAGCAAGATGTATTTCAAAATAATTTTGTTTTCTTTTATCAAATACACATTCCCAAGAATGAGCAATGAGCTGTGATGTGTATAAATAAATAAAGTCTCCATGTATCTCAGCACTCCAAAACTTAAAATGTTTACTTAAAATTGGCAGAACTAATGTAAATCTGAGAGTCATTCAAGCTATGATAACATTAAAAAAAATATATATATCTACTTGTTCCGTTAAGAAGCTGCAGTTGTTCACCAAGCTAACTAGTTTCACTAGTTAATGGCTTATTAGTTAGCAACCTGGGTTAATTGGTATTCCCCGATCAATCATTAATTTTTCCATTCATTGATCACATTGTTTAATTGTTCATTTGTTGCATATTAACCACCCATAACCAGATTTACACATTAACTACATTTAAGGTAACCTACCCAAATTAATTTATTTTCTGAGTTGATTATTAGTTAGTTCCCTTGGTAATTACTCACCAGCTTAATTATTTTCTACCTTACAATCATTATCGAGTCTTGAGTTAATAATTGTATAAACTCTTTTCTCTGTAGATTTTTAAGTACACATGCCTTATTAACCATTAAATGACCCCATCACTAGCATATCTGTTCCAAACCTCAGTTTACTTATGTCTGAGCTAGTCTTGTTGCCATGTTGCAGTAAATTAATCCTGCATTTGACAACTTTGGTAACTGTAGCAGGCCAATGTCTGAGCTGAACTAAATTATGGCTCCTTTACTAATGAATATCCTGCTGTCAGAATGAAAGCGCTACTCAGGAATGAGTGATACTCTGGTTTTGGATAAAACATAGACATAGTGATTTCTATGACACTTGTTCCCTTTTTTTTTTCTTTTGCCTTTTTTTTTTTTCCTTTCCCCTCCTTCAAGATGTCCAAGGCTGAAGTTTTCCCCCAGCTTTACCATAGTTGCAAAGGAGACTTCAGACCTGTGGCTATTAAGTCCAAAAGGAGGAATTTTTTTCAGTCAGGAGGTAACTTGCTTAAGAAGTTGTGGCAAGACAGATGAATAGGAGGAGCATTTTGAAATCTCCGGAGCAAAAGAGCTTAAAGACAACTCTTCTGTCAAGAGGGTTTTTTTCAACATAGCAGAGAAGGGTAACTCTCATGAGTAATTAAATAGCTTTTTCTCCTAATTTAAGAAATGTCATGATTGTATGACTGGAGACCCAATCCTCCTTTGAGACATACTGGTGATGATTTCTTCATCTGCACACTATGGATCTCACATAAACAAATATGACTAGAACTGATTAGTCTTTCTCTGTTAAAACATTTCTCTAAGAAAGTAGCTATACAAATGTAGGTTTTACATTGTAGAAGATATAAACCATAACAAAAAGTAGTACACGTGCCCACAGAGAGAAGATAAATTCTAGGTACCTGTGAGGTACCTAGTCTTGTGAAACAATCAGTTGGATTGGTGCAGTATAAAATGCTTTGCTGTTTTTAAATGGCTGTATTTTTCTTTAGTAATTTGCTACTCCACAAATATTTTCCCCATTTCTCCTTCAAATTTCTTCCGGAAAAGGATGTTGCAATTTGGTTTTCTGCAAAGGGATGGATGCTGTGAAGGGTTGAATGTTTTTCATCTAAGTCCATGCACAGATTCAGACTGTTACTGCAAATATAGCTTAAATATTTCCAGATATAATATGATATTTTGAAATATGTTATTCAACATTTTATTTGAGCTCTTTTAATCGAGCTTTGGAAAACTCTTAAGTTACTCTATTGAGTATAAGTAGGCGTTTAGCTGAGAAGAAAGGCAGCAGAACATAAGTGAAATCTTCCAATACCACATTTGAGTTGCATAATCTGTCTACCTCATAAAACTGATGCATTTTATATTTGCTTTTGGAGGAGCGGGTGTTTGAAAATAAAAGTTAAGAAGCTGACTTCATAACAGTGACACTGCAGAGCCACTGAAGTTTCAAAACACTGCCATTTATATTAATTTTTTTTATACCTTGGTATTTTTTTTTACCAAAAAATATGCTTCAAATGGGGTAAATGTGATTTCCTAAAATAAGAAGAAAATTACTAGGATACTTGTTTTCAGAGTTGGTGACTGATATGAGAAGACAGAATGCAGAAGAGAATAAATTGAAGCATGTTAATATGTTAAATAAAATGGCTTGAAAAATTATTATTTAAAATTTTTATCAATATTTTCATATTACAGCTACAGTGTTTTTTTAGAAAAACATAAGAATTTCTATTGGTCTTTAACAATTTAATCTATTTATACATATCTATAGATAATGTAAAAAAATAGAAGTGCATATATATACATTAGAGTGAGACAGAGATGCATTTTCTTTTCGTCCACAAAACTGAAAACAGAAATGTCTTCATAAAGTTTATTACCATTTGATATCAAAAGCAGCTCTTGTAAAATTTTAAAAATCTGATTAAGACCAAAATTTTCTTGTTTCTTTGGAGAAATAGAGTAGGAGCATGATGTATGTGTTGTGATGGATGTTCAGAGCAGAATGTGTTGTCAGGGTTTCACCCTTTGAATGAATTTAAGCATAATAAGCTTTTAGACGACTTAGTGATTGGCTTTGCAAAAGCAGTGATTTAATTCCTTGGTTGAGGTTTACTTTAGTATCTAAATCATTATGTGGACCTGCTTTCATCCTCTTTCATAGTACTTAGTGTAATAAGGAATACCTTGTTTCAGTCAGTAATATTGCAACAGGAAAAAGAAATGAAAAGGTAAGTCTCAGACATAATGTACCTGAGTTAACAAAAAAAGAAAAGGAAACACCAGGTATGTAATATAATTTTCTAGAGGAGCAAACTAATTTTTTAAAAAGAAAGCACACTCCAAATTAGAGGTGTCGCTTTACTAGTATCAATTTGCTGAGCTTCTATATATAGAGACCAAAAACCTTTTCTCGATATGCAAGGATGAATCTCTGGTCTTTGACAGAGAATGAGTGTGTGGCAGTAATTTATATAGGAAGGGGATGGCAGCAGATAGCTATTTCCTTGCCTTTTATATATTCAGTATGAGAGTTCAGAGTGGGTGTCTGGGTAAACGAGAAAGGGAATTATTAGCTGTTCCCAATATGGAAATGAATTAAAACTTTAAAAAGAATTGGGGCGATGGTGTCTGCTTGTTTCAGTTTAGTTAAACAAAGATTATGATATCATACTTTATTTACTTTGGATTATTAGAGCCTTTTCCTAAGCGATCCAGGGAAAGTTTTTCAAAAGGGTCTAAGTGAGAATAAAGTACTCCTGGATAACCTAAATATCTCAAAAAAATCCTGTGTGAATTTTACTACTTATAAAGCACCATTTTGCAATGTATTAACATGGTAAATGTTGTTATATATAGCAATTTGATAGTCTTATCTGGTGCTAGCCTTTCATTCCCTAGCAACTGGCTGCTCTAAGTGTGAAGCATGGTATGTACCTTCAACATCCAGCAGCAGTCCTACCCATATCATCTGGGTGTGCATTACATAGATCTTTTAAATGTTCGGGAGAGAAATCCCCATATGCCCACATGTTAACTATGACTTCACCTCAGGATCAGAGATGTCTCTCAGCAGAGAGGAAAAACTGTTACAGAAGCTCTAAAACCATGCATGTGATTAAGCTCAGATCTAATGACTATGCAAGAAATTACTGTCATGGGCTTAAAGACACTTCTTTTTGAAGGTAAAACAAACCATGAAATTAGATGATAACAAGGTTGAGATTAGTATATTTAATCCCTTCTAGGCAAAGCTCTGGGTGAATTACAGTCAGAAGAAAACTGTCTTAGGTTAACCAATATAACTAGCAGAATATTTTAAAAACCAAAAAACCCACACACATCCCCCCACACACCCCCCAAAAAAAAAAAAAAAAAAAAAAAAAAAGAGAGAGAGGGAGGGATTAAGGATCTAGCATAAAAGAGGTGGGGGAACGAACCCCTCAACAAGTCAGAAGATAATGAAATTACTTTAGAACTACAGCCCTTGGTTATGAAGATAAATTCATACACAGCCCTATGGGCAAAAAGGAGCTACTTAAAGATTTTTGTAAAGGGAAATAAAATTTGGGAAAGTGAATAAACAGATGAAAATCCAAAGAGGAAGGTGAATTCCACCTGTGGCCAACTGCATCAAAAGACAACCTAAAACCAAGTTGTTAACACTAGTTTAGTAGGTCCGCAGCCAATACTTTGTTACATTTGTTCTTTTGTTATTTGCAAGTTGTCTGCAAGCAGCTCCTTCAATATTTTACCACGCAATCATTTTGAAGTGTTTTGATTTTCCAGCGAACCCAGTTTTTCTTAAACATCCTATTGTTCCATATTTTTGTGACACTTTTTTAATATTGTCACATTATCTGACACCATGGAAAAAGTTTAGCACTTGGACAAGGAGACTGTACTGGATCTGCACATGTCACAAGGGAAAATGCTATCCAGCTTTGTTCAAGTGGCATAGGAGCTATTCATTGTTCAGAGAAGCACTTCTTGTTACTAGCTTAGCCTAGCTGATATTTCAGGACCAACTTGCTGTACCTAGTGCTTCTTTACAACTCAAACTTATCTGCCACTATTTCAATCTCTTTCCTCTAGTAATGAATCTCCCCATGCCATCCTAAAGTGTCATGCCTTGTACTAAGCTATGACACTTGCAAGCAAACAAACCTCTTCACAACTTTGATGCCATAGACTGAATGCCCATAGCATGTTACTCTTTCTTTACAGATTCTTCTCCCGCACGTGATGTAAGGCAGAAGACATTTTCCCCAACATGTATTGGAAAATATAGCCTTAATGTATTGCTCTTGCTCTCTAAGTTCAAGGAGCTGGACAAAGTAGCACTTCAGCATTGTCACAGGCAAGTATTATAGCTAAAATGAGGAATTATGCCTATTTAAGTTTGTGTTATTCATACCTTTCCGAATGATGTTTGTTTCTGCTAACAGGTTTCTCCAGGATGCTATCGTGCTGGATTATGGAATGTATATAATCATCTGCATTTAAAATATCTAGTAACGTTTTCAATTCTTCATTTTAGTGTTATCTGCTAGGATTTATACATAGCTTAGGAACCATCAATTTGTTTATCTCACTATTTATTGCTTCATTTAATAGTTGACAAAAGAAATACAGTATCAGACAAATCCAAGTCAAATAATTTCTGAGGTTACAACATCATGAGCGTTTGGTACTGAATATTGTTCTGCCTGGTAATACAGAACTACTGTTATTGATACCATTACTGACTGTAGAATGCTTTTCGTGAAAATTAAGATATTCACATTATGACTTCTGAGTGCTTGATTTCACATCTGATATAGCTGAAAAGCATAACTTACATGATATGTGCCTGTAAAAGTAATAAAGAAGATAAGAATAATTCTGACTATAATGTTCCTCATATTCTTATAATTTCAAGAAACAATAACAGAAATATTTACTTTGTTGCAAAGGAAGTTTATAGGCATTATAACAAGATGAGAAATTATTATTTCTGTCTATTACATGTAGATTTCTGTTGGCTATACTTTGAAGCAGGCTCAGAATTCTACTTTTTTCATATTTGGTTTGTCTAAACTGTTACAGCTACAGTGGAATAAAGAGCACTAAGCTCTGAGTGATGTAACTGATGACATATTTCCCTGTTAATTAGCTACATCTGGAACAGAGGACTTTTATGAAAGTGAATACCTACAGCTGTTGTTAGCAAGTCTGAAAGTATTCAGCTTCTAAAACGTATCACTATAGTAAGACTAAGAGAGGTGGGGATCAATTAAACTAGAAAGTTTTTGTATGAGAAGTCATGGTCAGATAGGTAAAACAAAATGCCTGGCACCAAAGGCTAGACATGAAAGTCTGAAATAAAAGTCATTATTCTGATTGGAGTTTCTTGCAAACTAAAGTGTAGAAAAATATATTTTTGTTTTAAGTGGAATTATTTTGATAATTAGGCCATTATTTATGTTTCTTTGGGGGCATGTCTGAGAAAACTGATCAAACAAATACTGTTGATGATTGTTTAAATATTTTTAATGGTTCAAGTCAAAACTAAACATAGAGATTGGTTACAATATATGGCTGTAAGCCATTAAAGACTGCTAACACTATATTTTGTTATTATGAAATATGGAAATAGAAAAGATAGTACGTTCCACCTTGGATTGCAAGTCTGAGAGCCACAACTTGAGCTAACGGTGCAGTTAGTTAATTCGGTTGTACATGGGTATCTGATCTTCTGGGCTTAGGAGTTCAAGGCAGACAGATATTATGCACTCTTGCCACACCATTCCTTCCTGTACACATGGCTTCAGTGAATGACTATTTTTTTAAATTATTTTTTTAATACAATCAAAGCAATACTGAAATAGCTGGGTAGCACGAAATTATATGCATTTCCCAAATCATTCCCCAAAATATTTTCCCGGGGGGGAAAAAAACCTTGTTCATTGAAATTAAGATATGTTTTCATTTTATTCCTTGTAAGGTAGAACTCTGATTTACTACTTTAAACAAGTGGCAGTTTTCTAGATGCAACTCTTAAAAATAACCAAACTAAAATGGTCTTTGATTTTTTCCTTATAATATAGAAATCTGTCAATAATTTTATTGAAATTATAGGATTATAAAAATATAAGATGGAGTGATACTTTTCAATGTTTCTCACATAATTTACTCCAACCTTTTTTTTTTAGAAAAAAAAATAGGGGGGAAAAAAAACCTGTGTAACCTGAAACAGATTGTTTTGTCTGTGTGGGATCTCGTGTAGATTTGATTAACACTATACTGTCAAGTCTTTAGGGTCAGAGCAGATTGTATTAGAAGCATGACAAGTAGTTAATGAATTTGCATTGACTAATCCATACAAAGCTAAAGATTTTTCTGTCAGGATTAATGTCCAAAAGGAGTAGGACACACTATTTGATACATTATCTTATAGTGAATCATACTGTTATTGGACATAAGATTAAGGAACTATGTTATTTTGTCTCCTTTTATAGATATACAACTGTTTTTTGCTATGACACTGATGTATAGTCATTGCATTAAGAATTCATTTAATCATCAGTAATGTCCTGTTATAATTCCTCTGTATATGGTATGTGCACTTGCATGAACTGGGTAAGTACTGAGTCTTGCAAACATTCACTTCATAATAGTTCCAGCTGTGTAGCCACTCAGAATGCAGCATGGAGTCTGAGACGCGGGTTCCACATTTTGATCTGTGCCTTCAGTTTGAACCCAACTGTCAGAAGGATCTGGTGATGAAACATACTTTTACGCTTTTGTATGCTGTCTAGATATATTGTGATGAAAAGAGTTGCTGTTTCTTAAAAATTTAGTGACCTAAGTGAAATGAACGCTCAGTGATCCTGTGATATTTCAGGAGGCAGAATCAGGTGAAAAGAATTGTTGGAATGCTTTTTCCAGGGAAATTACGCATGCTAGTCTTGTCAAAATGGTAAGACAAGATAGGGTAAGCCCTTGGTTCTGGAGGTAATAGCTTGATAATTTTTAAGAATATTTATTAAGGAAAAGCATGAATTATATAGATCACAAGATATCTCAATATTCAGAGTCAAGACTTTGGGTTTATGATAGTTAAATGAAAAAGTTCAATTCTCAGTAATAGTAAAAAAGAATAGAATATTAGAATTTACTAGGGGAAGATTAGAAAGCAGACTGGGAAATCATAACATTGCTGTACAAATCCAGGTTTGCCTACATTTTTAGCCCTGTGCAGAGTGCTGGTTTTTTCCAGCTTACGGACGACAAAGTAAAATTAGAGAAACTTCAGGAAAAATCCCATGGTCAACATCGGTGATGTAAGGAATGGGACAATTTCCGCGTGAGCTAAAAACCTAAACTGAGTGGGAATCTTCAATCTGGAATGAGATAAATGAAAGAGCGTGCAAAGAGAATATTGAAAAAGCATGTCAGATGGTTCCACTGTGTAATTATTGTGTATATTGTGTAATTATTTGCTCTCCCTTCCAATGTGAAACCAAAGTTGCATCAAGTGAAAGTAATGGGTATAAACAAAAAATGTTTCTAGCCACAAAACAAACTTCAGCTGTGGAACTGCTTTGCCATGGGCCATTGTGACTGCTTAAGCTACCTATGGCTTTAAAAAATTACCTGATAGCCAGAGAGAAAAGCTCTTAAAATGCTATAAAGTCCAATGGTGATACCCGTAGCTCAGGGATTTGTTGGAGGCTGGATGAATGTGATGGAAAGATGTTTACATGTTTTGCATTATTTTCTGATAACTGGTAGTAGATGGGAGTTATTTGATTATGAGTCTGGCTTTCTTTCCCTCTGACATCTAGAAGACTAGGGTCAGATGCTATGAAAGACCATCTGTAATGAAGTCCCCTTATTTTGTCTTGTTTTCCCTTTTAGGAGATAGTACACCAACTAGTTAAGTTGCTCTTTGGGAAATGTTTTGTTGTTTGAGGCCCAGGTCTAGTTTACTGTATGTATGAAGTCATTGCACAGGAAATGTCTGGCAACATCTAAAAAGCTTCAGTAGGCTCAGTGCTGCTTAAAAGTATCCAGAAGAATAATATGATAATATAAAGGCTAAAAATTAGTTCATGAATAATACTGGCCCAGAAGAGCAAAGGAAAGTTGTAAATTAATATTTAGGGCACATCCTTCAAAAGTGGAGAATGCTAAATATGATTTACCTTGCTAGTAAAGCTGTTGGCTGTGTGGATTACATTCATCATTATCACTTATTATAGCCATCTCAAGATGAATGTCACAGGCTGACACCAACCATTTGGTTCCTGAGGTGAATGTGATCATATGCTTCTCGTAAATAGTACTCATTCATGTCTCCAGCCTTCTTATTTTTGATCAGCTCTCCGCGGTAAATACCGGTTGCCTACTTCCATACCACATGGTACATCACAGTGCATTTAAATATTGTATTTAAGTGCTATCAGAGCTGCTGCAACTTTTTTTTTTTTTATCTGTGTACAGATCTTGATAACTTAGATAAATCAAACGGTAACTATCTCTTCAGAGAGACCTTCACCACTCCCATCGCTCAAGGGCCTCCCTAGGCTCTATTTGACTGGTGCGCTTCTCAGTTTCCCACTCCAGACTGCACTATTCCTCCATGCCAAATTCTTTCTCTATACTTTCTAAGTGTTAGAGCATCGAGTTCTTTCTTTCTCCTAATTGCATGCATGCTTTGTGAAATCATTGTTTGTGTACCTCTTTCTTCCTCTGTTCCACCTTTGACTTTTTGAGTTTGGTGGGTGTGATATTCAGTTAAAATAATACTGTTTACAAATGAGAAACCGCTATTACAGTGTAGTGGTTTGAAACTTATTTAAAATAATTTTACAGGTTAACATTTTAGGGAAAGGCACTGAGAATGATCTTTACCTATGGAAGTTAGGAGACCTATCATTTAGTTTCATGGGATATTCAGAAATCTCAGGTATTCTTCTTTTACCAGGATGCCCTTCCCAAGAATCTGTAGCTGTTTCTTTGACAAGAATAGAAAAAAAAAAATGTTGTAAGAAGTTTTGTGCTGCATCAGAGCACTACAGATAACATTGCTATTTGCATTCTTTTAAGACATATATAAAATTGAGGTAAATGAGGTAATGATAATGGTGCCTCAAACGTCTGGGAGCTGTAAGGGGAAGGAACACTCAGAAGTGTAGTGGTGGCAACAGTTTTAAGTGCTTTATTAAGGAAGTGATGCACTACTTAGCTTTGCCATCAGATTCAGAAAGATTTCTGTGTTTAACCCATGAAATACTGTATTTTTTACATAAATCTCTGTAGTAGCTAACTATCTTTTGAACAAATTTAATTTCCAGCTATATAAGAGCTGTGGTTGGTGAATAATTACTTAAGTGGGAGATCATACCCATGCTTTAGTCTAGTGCACTACAGCATCCTGCAGGCTGGGACACAGGGAGAATGAATTCAGGAGCATTATATGATTTTGCCCTGTCATGTGCCACACAGTGGTGCTAATGATGAAGGATGTAGCTCCCATGGCCTTGCCTCTCCCCTCCATACCTGCCCTGTTAAATGCTCTCTGTAGTTCAAAACATGTTTGTGTCAGTCAATGTCTGTTATGTGGTGCAGACTGTTTATAATTTTGTATTAATAAACAGATTAAAAGTCTCCTACTGCTTTCCTATATGGAAAGCTGTTACCACTTGCTTTAAAGACAAATGTGCATGCTTACTTTTGCTACTGTTTGGGGTTATTTTTTCTGCTAATTAATCAAACAGCAAGAAAACAGGGATGGATGGGTTAGATGTCATGAACTGTAAAAATACAACCAAAAAACTCTTTTGGCATATTACTTCCCACTGCCAGGTATGGTGCAGTGAAAGGGAAGAGTCCAGTTTGCTTCAGAGCTCTCACCACCAGCTGCCTGCCTTCTCGGGGTAATCAATAGCTGCTTAGCCCCGCAGATCAGTGGTTATAACACAACTGTAAACACAGGGACAGTTGACCACAGGCATTTTAAGTTCTTACTAGATCTAATTTAAATAGGGTGAGGCAATGCAATTCTACTCAAAACTGCATTTGTTCTCTAGTTTCAGTCATTGCAATCACTCATTAGTTGGCCCATCAGCATGAGTCATGGTAAAACTGTAGCAATGCAGAATGCAATCAGCTGGGGTTGAGTAGATAAAAAGCCCCACATTATCACATCTTGTGGCTTTGCCGGCTGTTTTGTCATTAGGAAAAAAGGTAGGGAGGTAGTGCAGCACTGGAACAGGTGACCAGCCTGGAGAATCTGTTTGAAGGCTTTTAGCAATTGCCTAGACAAACCTACAACTGACCTAATCTACTATTGCGATAGTCTGCTCTGCAAAGAAACATGGGCCGTTCTTACCGTGGAAGCAGTGGGGTTCACTACAAATCGCCTTATGTGGCAGGTGAGTGCTATAGCGGTTTGAGTCTTGTATAATGGAGGAAACTACAAACCTCTCATAACGTGTAATGAGTTACACAAAGATTCATCATCGCAGTTACTCTGTGTTGCAGAGTTCTCAAGAAGTTGTGTGCTTGCATAGTAGCCCTCTGGGTTTTTTTCCAGAGGTGTGTATTTGGCAACAAGGATGGTATGTGAAAAGAGGCACACAGGAAAAGTTACAAGGTCCTTTAAAAGGTAATGGACATTCTCTGTTTTTAAGCATATACCAAATAAATATTCTCATTTTGCTTATGAATAACTGATACCTTTTTGGTTGGTACAATACTGACCTCTTAAAACCTCTGCATTATAAGAATCTGTGCACTTGTGGAAGTGCATGCACACGCACACTACATGTGTTAAATGTACTGGAACATTTTCTGTCAAGATTCCCACCAGAAGAAAGGCATTAGAACTTCCATTGAATGCGAGGCTGGTCTGGATAACCTCCAGTGATCTAAAATCAGTCTGTGGGTCACTCTTCAGGAGAAGCTGAGTGTTATCAGACTAGAATTGATTTAAGACTGTCTCAAAGTCAGAGGCAGACAATTCCGTAGACATTTTGAACTATTCAAGCGCATTAAAAAGTAACAGTTTGCACACTAAGAATTCTTGTCTTTCCTAAGGATTTATTTAGCTAATGGGTCTCCTCGCTTGCAGCCAAGTGGCACTGATGAAGCAAGTACGTGGCTGTCTACGTTTTTGAGACTTGCTTTAAAGTTATGTAAGGACTTTAGGGTAGGCACTACTGTTTATGTTTGCATGGTCCATGATTAGTGTCTCCCAGCACTGTTATTTTGCAGATGAAAGAATCCTGCATCTACACATGTACAGAATTTTTGCAAAGCAACCTCTGACCTCTGTAAAGTTGTACCTAAGGATCCAGGGGGAAAAAAAACCCCAGAAACAGGGGGGAAAAAAAAAAAGTGATACTATGACTAAGGAGCTGGGGGACCGGGGGGGGGGGGGGGGGGGGGGGCGGGGGGGGAGCGAGAATTCTTTTTATGGCATGATATAAAGCTATTGATGATCAAATTCAAGAAATCTACTTGATGCAAATGGGAATAGTGAAGGAATAATTTATAAGTATCTTTTAGCTTTTTTTTTTTTAAAAAAAATTATGGGTTGCCAGGCTGTTTTCATAGTTCAGTGAAGATCTTATTTTGCAACTAAATAGCATCATTGTCAGTACTAGTTCATTAATATCATCATAAAGTGGGGCTAATTTCTGTTGGCTTAAACTCTTTTTTTTTTTTTTTTTTTTTTTTTTTTTGTATTTCACTTGGCTTCTAAGGAGTTTTATTTCTAGTATTTATATAATGACTTACTGAGGACCTTTGAATATACCATATATTCGCTAGCTGTGGTATACAGTGTAGCATGGCAGAGAGAATGCACACAATGCTATTGGTAGAAAATAATTACATAGATTTAATCACTGAACAGTAAACTGTAATACATCTAGCAAAAACTCCATTGTAGATCTTATTAGATTTTATATACTTCATGGCTTATGTTTAAGAGAATAGAAGAGGATTTCATAACAATGTGGTAAGAGTAAGCTGTGTTATTAGAAGGATGAGAAATTTTAAACCGAATGTTTATTTATGTGGGCTTGCAGCATTATTTTACTGTCTAAAACTAGGGTTTTTTTTCAGAGCTAACTGTTTGTGCTTCCTTACGCTGTTTTAATTGTGTGTCCTTTCCTCTCCTTGCATATTGTGGAAATATGGTATTGCTAACCCAGGCTGAGATTTTCCTGCAGTGTATAACTTGCCATACTTAATGTGAATGAGCCAATGCTACAGAAAGCTGTTCTAATTGTGTGCTCCTTTCCTGATGAGATTTCAGTTTCAGAAGTGTATCAAAGTCAGAATCCCGAATGCTTAAGTTCACTGCCTCTCACTTTGTGTGCTGTTTCAGCATATAACTATAAAAAGAAGATTCCATTTTCTTTCGATTAGACTCAGGTTTTTAAACACTAATTGACTTTGGAGGAAATTTGTAGGGATAGGTACAGAATTAATGTAAACCAAGAAAAAAGATTTATTTTCTAGTGGAAGTCTGTATTACCGATATGTATGTGAATTTATACTTATACATAAAAACATGTTAAACTTGTAACTGAGTTGAGTTGTTCTCGTACTGTCTGAATAGTGATTCAAAGAGGGATGCATTTCTCTTTGTCCATCAAGGGAGTTTGCTGCTGCTCTTCATCAGTTCACACAAACTGCCAAAGCCAATGTCTGCCTTGCCCTCCTTATATCTAATGCACTTTCTCTATAAACTCATGGGATTACACCAAGCTTTTATAACTGGTAGCAAGGCACAGCAAGGGAGGAAGGCAGAGGGAGAAAAAAAGATATTAAAGCTTCTTACTAGGACACCAGGACCATCGCTCATCATCAGAGCTGTCCTTGTGAAACGGTGATCCTTCTAGCAGCCCTTGGAAAGTCACACTTTGCCACTAAATGGAAAACAACAATTATGCTTTGATGGATGTTCAAGATTACGGTATTTCTTATTCTCAATTTCTACAGTTTCAAATAAATGTCTCCCTTGTTTCCTGCTGTCTTACTGCTCCCAAAGAGTACATTCACTTGAGTGAAGAAGTCCTTATGAATGCTCACAGGTTTGCTAGGCTATCTGTGTTATGTCTTTTTCTCCTATCATGAGAAGTCAATATTTCATTTACATCTCTTTCCTCTGAAAGCCCAATCTCCTTCATGCTCTCCATTTTTTTTTTTTTTTTTTAATTTTGGAATCAGGGTAGGTTTTTCCAGCTTGCTTATTTAGCTGTGAACAAACTCCTTTGTTTTATCTTGCTAGTTTTTCCTTTTAAAGTTTCAGTCTGGCTTATAACTCACAATTGATGCTTCTGCTCTTGTTTCATGACTAAAACCTTCTTGGAAAAAGTAACATATCTCTATGATACTTTCCTCATAGAGACCAATTGCTACAGCTCCTGCTGCGAACTCATAATTTTCTGTTCTTTAGCCCATCCTATTCCTTTGACGTTTCTCTACTTCAAATTTACTGACTGCTCAGGGGAAAAAAATGTCAAGAAGTGGACATCTGAATACTTTAGGTTTAGTTTTCAGGTCCTGCATGTAATTTTGAGGGACTAGACTAAAGTCATAGACAGATATAGGCTGTGTGCTATAGTTAGTTATTAATCCTTAGGTGCTTCCTTCCTAGACTGGTATTAAGAACCTTAACTGAGATCTCTAAATTCTTTATTGAATGCATGGGAAATGTTAGGAATCTCATTGTGGCATCTGTAGCAGACGTGTCCCTCTGAGTGGGAACACAAGGATATAGGATATTCAGAAGAGGAGTGCCTGACTTACATGGAGATATGCATCTCCACAGGGAATATGTATATCTTAATAAAGATACACCTATCTCCATAAGGAATGTAGAGTCTTAAATCCTTTCTGGGTTGTGGAGGAGGAGCATGCCTTTAAAATTATATGAATCCCAAATGAGGGAGATAGTTTCAAACCCACTGTTTCCACGTCCACAGAGCTTACTGGTTCCTTACCAGAATCTCCCAGTCCTTAGCCCAGTGTAGGATTTTCTAGCCTGTAGGTACCCTCCTGGCCTTGAGGCTACATCACCTATTTTGCATAAAAGAATTACAGATTCATTGATGGGCTTGGTGAAGCTGATCCTGAGGCTTAATGGTGACTGTGGCAGAAGGTGCAAGGTTTCAGTTCCAGCCTCTGCAGGGACTATCCTGTACAGTGGGCAGGCAGAGAAGTTTTTTTGCTGATTGTTATGAAAAGCATTCAGTTGTGAAAAACTAAAACTAGAACCATGGATGGTTCTGTTGGCTCTCTTCTAATTAATTTGTTAAACTATTTAATTCCACAAACCAAAGGAATTGTGATACAACTTAGAACTGTAAAAATGTATTTTTTCCCTCAAGGAGATTGCCTTTGTAGGTGTGATCTACAGAGCAATCCAGCTATCAGATTTTATTTCTTAAATGGGTTCAGATGAATGGCTGTAGCTGTGGTGGTAGTTTACAGTTACTCTGTGTGCATTTATAAAATCACAGTATATTGAAAACAATATATTTACACCATATTTGAAGCTTCATTCTGGTTTTGGGGGGGTTGGTTTGATTTATTTTTTTTTAATGGCCTCTGTTAACACCTCAATGATAGACATGAGGATCAAAAACTCATGATAGACAAGGATCAAAAACTACGTAACGAAATAGAATTAAGATTGCTGTGAGAGCAGGGCATGGTTTTAAAATATCAATGCTTGCTCAGAATGAGTTTTGAGCACCATGCATGTCTGATGCAGGACAGGAAAGACTGGTAGAATTTGCGGGTCTGAAGTGTTGCAGAAATGTGACAGGAAATAAGCACAAGTTAATATAAAGTCTAACAATTTCCATCAAGCAGGTGATAATTTTTCTCTTTTGGTATTGTAGAAACCTTTTACAAGTCTGCATTTGATGGTGATGGTTTCCTTTTTATTCACTCGTTTTACACCAGTACAGCCGGTTTGGTTTCATTGGGGTATCTCCTGATTAATATTACTGAAAAACAGAAGACCCATTTCTTATGTAAAACACATTTCACACACTATTTTTTGCTTTCCTTTTATTTCTGTTTATTCCATGTTGGATATTGTCTTTTTCATTAGTTTTAAAATTTCTCCTTCTTTTATCCTTACACACGCATGTATTGTAGATGTCTCATTTTTCAGAGACACTAGGAAAATAGCTAGCAAACTTCCGTTCCTAAGAGACCCTTCGATTTCCCTTTCCCACAAACATTTAAAAACAGAAAAAAAAAGAATGAGTAAGAATAAAATGTTAAAAAAGTTATACAGATGGATCTCCATAATGGTCTCTCAGTATTTCCAAAATAGTGGAGCTGTTAGATTCACATCAGATCATGCTTCCTTATGAGTAGTCAGTAGAGTCTGCCTGCTGCCATGAGATCATGTACCAAGAGTTCTCAATACAGATCTTTTTTTTTTAAGTCTGTGTAGCAACCCAGATTTCTATTTCTATTCTTGCTTGGTAAGCAGTATCCATTTTCTCCTTGTATTGCTGTTCCTTTTGCTTACTTTATTGACTTTGTGCCTTTATCAGAATCAGCACATCTTTTAATGTAACGAGTAAGCCTGTCATTAGGGACTTGATGGAAGCCTTCCTCAAATTGTAAATAAATTATACTTTATGTACGGCCATTATCATCTTTCTCTAGGGGTTTCAATGGCTCCAAGCTTTTGTGGTATAGACCATATCCCTTTAGGCAAGATATCATCTTTCTCTAGGGGTTTCAATGACTCCAAGCTTTTGTGGTATGGTCTATAGACCATATCCCTTTAGGCAAGATATCCCTTCAGGATATTTCCCTTCAGGCATGATATGCTGTTTGTAGTTATTACAATATTACTTTGGTTATTGTCTAAATTACCCCTCATTACTGTACATTTTCTTTGCTTTTCTCATTACAGCTGTAAACATTGAGTGTCTGTTGTGTTTTCAGTCGTCCTTCCATTCAACTCTTTAATATACAGCTTCTCTCAGTGAATTTTGATGGATTTAAAAAAAAAAAAAAAAGAAAGAAAAAGTATCCACATTTCTAGCTGTGCACGTAAAGCTTAAAAATACAGGGAAATCAGAATATGGTTTGTTATTTAATTTAGTGTGCTAAGTAACTAATTAGCCACAATAGCATCTTAAAAGGCATCTTTATGGCTCTGTTGGGAAGTATTATGAAAGAGGCCTTGCTCTACATCTTGATCGTCAACTGACCTGAGCTCTGTCAAAGCTGTAATAAGAGAATTGAATTCCAGAGGTGAAGGGCTTTTGCTGAGAATTTCCTGTCAGCATCCCCTGACATTTATGTTTAGGGACTCAAGTGTTGCAGCTGACCTCAGCTGTCGTGGTGGAACACAAGGGGAGAGGTAGGGTGCTTAATTACAGTCATTCAAAACCTTGCCAATGTTAACAAGTTCTCTGTTATGATTCCCATTGGGTTACACGATTTCATGGATGTGAATGCTATTGTCTGTTACATCACATCCTATGGGAGCATATGAGGATTTATTATGGAAAGTAAAATTTGTACGACAGCATCTTAAGCTGACATATTCAGAAAGGTCTAGTAACCTTCATTTTTCATTCCTTTTAATACAAGAATTATGCCCCTAGTACACACATGTAAGAGATACATTTCTGTCAGTACCAGCCTGTAATTTCTCCACTGCTTTTAACAGAACTTCTGAAGATTCACAGAAATTTGAGCCTCCATTTAAAAAGCTCTTCTTTCTTCAAAGCTTATAACAGTCCAAAGACCATTTATGCGTGTCAGTTGTCCCTCTTGTCATCGCTTTTCATAAGATAATATGTTAATCTTAATTTCCAGCAATCTTTTCACTCACTGTCCATGTATATTGTAGCTTATATTCCGTTTCCACAGAAGACATTACCTGTGTATTTGGATTTGTGCTCTGAAAAACTAATGAAAACAGATTCTTGGGTAAATTTCCTTTTCCTTTTGAGGACTTCAGGTTTTATAAAATTTACTGGAACTACCATTTTTTCTGTGAAGCAGAATTAGTAAAATAGTTGCTCCTGTACGGTCCCTGCCCCCAGTGCT
The DNA here is from genome assembly GCF_023634085.1 of Falco cherrug. NCBI lineage: Eukaryota > Metazoa > Chordata > Aves > Falconiformes > Falconidae > Falco > Falco cherrug. The sequence continues at coordinate 49,368,829 of NC_073705.1, read as the reverse complement.
TGATAACATTGCAATTTCTCAGAAGCATTAGCCACACTTTCAGGAAGAAACCTGGCACCATGTGGAATTTAAACATTATTCTAATGCTAATTGAGCCCCACTTCGGATGCCAGACCACATGGCTCATAGCATTTAAATACTAACAGCTAATTATTGAGATACATCTTTTCTCATTGTTGCATGGTCAGTAAGCAGCAGTGGTGGTCATAAAAGGAGTCCAAATTAATCCGTGAGATAGTACCGCAGTTCTCCTTGAGCCATTTCAATAGCTGATGGAGTTTCTGCTCTAAGCAAAGCTGGAAGCTGTGAAGGATGAAGATATACCTTGATCATCATCAGAGATTTCTGTGTGTTATCCCTTTTTTATTATTATTATTAGTTTATTTCACCTTTTGTGGCTACATCCAGGATGTTGACAGGCTAAATTATTTCATACTAAGAATGTCAGAAGAGATCAGGTATGACTTTTCCACTCTCAGTGAACCAACAAATCTTTCCTTTTGAACCTTAACATATATTGTGCAAAGGACAAAGGAAATGTTTGCTTTAGTCCTTAGGATTCTTGAAGACCGATTTTTGAGATGTTTGAAGTGGCTACGTGTAGCATCTTACTACCTTTTATTAGATACTGTGTAGTTAGTATGCCATTTAGTAAAGGCTCTTTACTCTTTCCTGTGGAACCTCATAGGTTTTAGCAAATGTGTAGTTGTGAAGAGCATCATCAGTTTTAAAACTAACCTTTCTCCCAGTCAGGCCTTTTGTTCTCTTTGAGTCCCAGCTTCGATGGATTTTGCAAACACATTTGTGAGGCATGTGAAAATGTATGGGCTCAAAAATTTTAAATGTTACTCTTGGGGGACTGAGGTCTTACTCACAGGAGAAACCTGCCCTGTAGGGTGTGCCTAATGATTATAACATCTCAAAGAGCCTGAAATGGCAATATAAGATAAGCAAGGTTTTTTCTTTATTCCGTAGAAACCTTGATAAGCTATGGCCTTTCCTCCTAGCTCTTCTAACTAGCCATCTCTCTGTCTCTTGGTAGTCCTAAGCATAATTTAATTTCAACTTCTGAAGGCTTTTGAACTTGTGGCAGTGCTTCACAATCAGTGCAGCTTGGTTGCAGGTAGTTGATGCTTGGTCCTGGCTTTAGCTTGACACACATGAATTACTATGCTAATAATTTTAGGCTACTTCTTTGACTTGTTAGTTTGTTCTTTTTTTGAAAACTTCCTAAAAGGATATTCTGCAATTAAAAAAAAATAATTGTAAGTAATTTTTAAAAAGCGTGCTACTTGTTCTACTTGTTGCTAAAATCTGTTTGCTTTCATTATAGAGAACCCTACTAAAAAGGATTATTAAAAGTACATGTGTGTATAAAGAAAATTATTGTTTAGAGAAGTTGTTCTCTGAGTTCAAGGCATAAACCAATGTGTTTGAAATAGGAGTCTAGGTCTCAGGTTTCTGAAGCAATAAAATACTCAAAATTATTTTTGTGAAGAGTATTTAAACGGTCAAAGTCTGTTCAAGCTTTTAAAACAAACATATGCTAATATCCTCAAATTCTGCCTTCAAAATTAAGTACTTTTGTTTTATGCTGAAAAACTAATTCCAGATTTAGACAAGAGAGGTATGAGGTTTTAGTCTCCGTCACCTTTGCTTTTGGTAGGATAGGATATCACCCTTGAAATATCAGCTGTGGCTTTGGAGGAATTATGTACTACAGATTATTATTGTTGTTAATTTTATTTATTTATTTTAAAATAACAGCACTGCTTGAACAAGAATTTTAAATAAACATATGTAAAGCATCATGCCAAGAGACGTTTTCCACAAGATTGTCTTCCAATAGCCATTCTTTAAAGCTTCCTTTGTTTTTTAGTTTCTCTTTGATCTATAAGGAGATAATTTAGTAATAATTGAAACCTTTATTTATACACAAATGTTCAGGAACGGTATATTTCTTTTCTTACTAATTCTTCTAGTTGGTCAGGGCACAGTTTCAATTAAAATTAAAATATTGTCTCCTGATAGAGACAGTAATTGTCATCGCCGATGATTATGAACTACCCAGAAATTTTCTGCCTAACAATCAGGAAATGACTCAATTTTGATGTTATCTATGCCTGTTAGAAGCCTGAAAGGAATGTGTTGTCTTTATTGTCTTTCAAGATCCGGGTGTATCACAAATAGAAGTTTCTGTCTTCTAGTAACCAATGCTTAATGGGAAAATATCACTTAATTTTAAGAAAATCAGCTTTGTTTTTTCAGTTGTTGGGATTTTAATTTGACTTCTTTTTTTAGTTTTTTCTTTTAGAATGGCCTGCCATCATGTCAGCTTTAATTTGCATGTAGAAATAGATCATTTTACCCTATTATTTTTTGGCTAACTTGAAGTGGAGTTTCAATCATCATATAAAATGAGAGAGTGCTTAGTCACATTTCATAATTAATATGTAAAATCCTGTCTTTCCTCAATGTTCTTTCTCATGCACGCATGTACTGTCAGATTGGAAAATAATTCACGATTAGTGAAACATGGTCAGGTTGATTAACAACCAACAATTAAATCATTCCCCAGTGAAAGACCTTAATACTTTTTAATTCTTGCTATTTGGTTTATAGATCTAGTACTATTACAGAGGTTGCCACCAGGGATACAGGGAATAGTGTTAGCTGTACTTTGTCAAACTCCAGCAGAGCATGCTGGAACACCGTGGATACTGTGGATTTACAGTATATCTGTAAATGTGTATGATTCTGTCCAGAGAATCTTTTCTGCAAAGCATTTGTGTAAAGTATGTCAAAATAATAATATATGATTATCTATATCAATGGAAATGTCATGCTACAATAGTAAATTTGTACTCAAATAACAAATTTTCACTTTGCCTGAAAGCAAACTTACTGATATGTATGTTCTTTACTCAGTTATGTGAAATAATGTGCACTGATGTGAACCTTTTGTGCGGCATAAACTGATCAAGGTAAGAGTGCAATTGTCAACTAGTGTAGAGAAACACACATCATAAAACCTACTATTTGTAGAATTCAAGTAAGCACTGAATGTATCACTGCATAAGATGTGCCACTAATAAATTGTTTAGAACACAGAATGAGAATTTCAGGAGAAAGTCTAAGGTTCTGTATATTTCCTCTCTAAGGCTTGCTCTCACTGCAAGTGTTACTGGGAGTTCACCCTTGAAATGTGTTTTCCCATTTCAGGTTACGTGAGTGAGCAACTTATTCAACAGGAGTGAAAATTTTATAAAACCAGAATCAAGTGCTGAAATATTTAAATGTATTCTTTGTTTTTGAACTTGTGCAGTTACAGTTCAAAACCTGCTAGATTTGAGGCATAGCAATAAAAGTCCTCTGTCACACACAGCATGGCCAGCATTGTGGCAGCACTGCAAGCTTTCCCTGTCTGATCTGTCAACCTCTGGAGGGCACGATGCTCAGCAGCTGATAAAGTGCTCTATGCCGAAACCAAAATTATGGGTTCTAATGAACCTCAGAAATGCTGCTGTCTTTGAAATGTGACTCCCTGTCCAGTGAGAAGTGGGCTGTTTTCACGATATTGAACAGCCACTGGATGATAATGACCTTCAATAGCTACAGCTTGGGGCTAGATTTGAGTTTGATACTAAGAGGTGAAAAGCTTTCAAACTCGGTACAAGTCCCTTGAGCTATTTAGTCCTTCCAATGACTTATGTCTTGGTAAACATAAATCCCCTTTGTCCTCATCATGCTTGTTACTCTGCAGCAGGTTTTGTACAGCTTTGTATCATATCTTTATGGTAGATTTTCTGTAGATTTGAACCCTATTCTATTCTCATTCACATCATCCGGAAAAAAAAAAAAAATAGTGCACTTGGAATAAGGATTTGTTTCAAAGGCCACCAACATCAACTCCAACTTTGCTGGGTTTTGAGGCTTCAGTGAAAAGAATTTGGGGAGCTGTGTATTTCTTTGTCCTTTTTCTCAGTGCAATCCACAGCTTAAGCTCAGCGGTGCGCTGCGTATGTCTCAGAAATGTAACGGGTTAAAGTAAACTCAAATCTGTTGCTGATGTTGTGGGTAAAAGTACATCTTTAAAGCAATATGTGCCTTAGTGGAATAAAGAAAGGTAATTTCTCAGTCTTACTAACAGCTTGGATTTTCTGTTTAACATAGATATAACATTCTGCCTGGGATTCTTTCCTCCTCGTAACTTCTGTCTTCCTCTTGACTGAGTAGGTCAGTAATGCAAAGTGATAAACTGCTGAGAAACATGATGTGGGCATGAAGACTTTCATCAAGCTCATCAGTTTAGAATGGCCTCAGGTGAAAAGCATGTATGCCTACATGCTTATACATGTTTGCTTTATATCAACTCTTTGCTAAACATTTTCATGATAGTTATTAAATAATAGGGTGTGTACTGTGTCCCTGTATTTTGAGGCGCATACTGTGACACTATGTATTCACACTAAAAGCTACAGCTCTAAAGCATCTTTAAAGTAATGTTCATATTGAATATACCCTTTATCCGGAGTACACCCACATGTGTAGGCTGGCAAGCATAGAATAGTTTTTTTTTCCTTTGAACATTACCTTCATTTGTGGTTTTGTTTTTGGGTTTTTTAATAAAAAAAAAAAAAACAACCACCACTGGCTGATTATTACTGTATTTAGACCATACCTTGTCTCTGCACATTTATTTACTTAAAATAGTGTCCTTTAACAAATAGATTAATTCAGATCCATTCAAACATAGCTTGGCTTGGAATACATATTTACATTGTACTTGATTGTAAAGACTCTAGTAGATTGCAAGCATTATCAAACTAAGAATATAAGCCATAAAACCTTGTGTGCCTTTGTTGTTGTACTTTAATTCTGTTAATCGCCCTAGGTAAAGATTAGCTGCTGTTGTCAATTTAATTCAGCTTCAAACAAAGCAACAAGGTCACTTTTTTTTTTTTTTTTTTTTTTTTTTTTGTGTTAAGCAAACAGGATTGAGTTGTCATGTAGTTCTAATAGGCAGCACAGGGAATCATTAGTCCACCTCAGCTCCCTGACTGATGGGCATTTCACTTCAGTCATCTGACTGAGCACTAGTGGCCCAGTACTATTGACACCGTGTCAGAGCTGAGAGAAGATGCCTTAATCGGCTCAGACACTCTCTGCATTGATTTGACAAGTTGCTGTAATGACCTTCTTGTTTTTCTGAAGGATTACTGTTTACCCAGGGAGGTGCTGCTGAGCGCATGTGCTGCATTGTCATGGAAACTATTATTGTTGCATCTTGATCCCATTAATGCTGTGGTGTGTGACACTGATATGAGACACTGAATATTTCAATGAAGTACATTCCACCTCAATAATACTAATCGCTGACCATTCATTAGGCTTATGATATTTGCAGCTAGTTCTGCGCGGCTGGCTAACTGGGATTGAAGGGCTGTGGTTGCTTAGGGCACTTTCCTGCCTTGTGTGGGTGTTTTATGAGGCCCAGGTAGCTTCTTTACTCTCAGGGAAGAATGTGCCACTTTTTGTTTTGCTTGTTTTGTTGTATTTTCTAATTTTTGTTCTTTGATTTAGGCAGCTCACCAGTAATTTTGGGTGCTTCTGGTTGAAGAAAGAAGAAAATCAAGCTGGGAAGAAAAAAACCCACCAAATCTCATGTATATCCATCAAGGAAAACCAGTATTTTGGGGAAGAGAGGGTGAGGTGATGTACGGAACTTTTTCTGGATCATGTTGCAAGTGTAGCAGCCTATAGCTAATACTCTATTCCCTATTTCCTTGTAGCTTTAAGATAATGGCATGTGGAAGACATATCTTGCACCTTACAACTCTAAATTCTCCCTCACTCTGTGCAAGCACATTTTCTTAGTCCTTTCCTTCTTGCATTTGGTATACGACCATGTGATTTTTACTATCACTAAAAATTAGGTTCTTACTATACCACATTTGGAAACAGGCTGAAACAAGCATGGTTGTTTTAGGACGAGTGGTTTAGGCTAAAAAGAGTGGAAAAGAGCCACTGATACGAAGCAAATAATTATAACAAGTTAGTCTGTAAGACAGTGTAGCTGATTTCTTGGAAAAGGTAGTATAGCAGGCTCTCTTGCAGGCTAGACCTAATGATTAAGCTGCAACAGAAGTGGTTGTTCTGACAAATTTGAGCAATTTCCTGTACATCGATTTTTGATGAGAAGAAAAGCAAATCCCCAAAGTTTTTTACTTGAAGAATCATCTTTCATACACGGCTTAGTAATTGGGAAATATTGTTTGAAAACATGTCGATAGAAGATGAGCTCTTAGCTAGTGGCCATGAGCTGCGAATGAAAGAATGATGCTATAGAAGTAGCACTTTAGGAAAAGGTGGTTTTATTTGAAAATTAAGAATTATTTCAGGTTTCTTCTTCACTCTTCATCTTACATGTTACAAGGCTACCCAGGTTTAGAAGCTGTTACGTCTTTAGATTTCTGACTGAACTAGATGTTGAAATCAGTGCCTAGCTGCAGTAATACCTACCATTTCTCTCCATTCGATCCAATACACAATCATCCAGTCATCAGCTAATAGTTTGGGTTATTGACAGATGTATCTTATTGACTTCCTTGTTTAACCTAATGAATAATGAAATGCCTTTCACAATATTTGAGAAAGTACTGAGTAATATTTCCCGCACCATGCAATCAGTTTTCATCTAGTCACACAGTCATTAATATTTCTGCTTTGATTCCAAGTTTTCTTGGCAAGATACTGTCATAGTTTCTTAGCACTTCATTGCGTGGTACAGTGTACTGAATAGTCTTTGTGGCATTCTGCTTTGAGAAAAGTGTGCAAAAATTATAGGTTTTGCAAGATTTATTTCTCAGAATACAAGCTAGGAAGGTTTTCCAGTAAAATCACCCAGAACCAAAAATAAAAACCATCTAAGGTTTTTCCCATTGATTAACTACTTCAAACGTACTAATATCAAAGATGGTTATGATTACATTTCCCTTTCTATAGAGGGGAATAAATCCTTCAAAAAGTATAGAATTTACCAAAATCTTTTGAGAAGAGTTATTCTTGGGAGGCAGAATATGTGTTCCTGTATTTGCATTTATAGTTATTTCTTGGTGGCCTCTGGGGTCATTCTTAACATGGGAAACGTTCTCTTTATGTTAGGAAGAATCTTTGGTTTAGGGTCTGCTCTTTGGTTAAGCCAGACTGTTTATAAAATGAGTTTTGGCTTAGAAAATATTTGTCAGGTTCAGATTCTGAGCTTTTTTTTCTCTTGGAACTTTCTAGTCCTTCATTGCAACAATGAAAATTCTGGGTAGCAGTAGTCTAGCGTTACTTAGCAAATGCATCTTGCAGTCAGTAAACTCTGGAACTAGGTAGGGTCTGAGACTGTAAGGAAGCACTACCTTTGTTGCTTGACTTTCAAAGGTGCAGAAGCGTGCTTGATTCCATTACACAGAAGAAATTATCTGAGTGGTGCAAAAAAATGGTTCCTTTATCTTCTGCATTCAGCCCAATATACGGGCAGTTGCTTGTTACATAAACCAGAAAATAGAATCAAGGAATTCTTCCTTCTCTGATCCAGATAAACCTGCCATTCTCTTATGCCACACACGCTTACTTGCTTAGTAAAAATACGGCTTTAGGTTGTCAGCATTAAATAACCAGGCATAAATAAATCTTAGCAATTGTATTCCATATGTTAAAATTCTTCATGGGTTAAATAAATATAATTAGTAGTATTCCATATTTTCAAATTCTTTAAGGGTTAATCTTATGCATCTATAAATATATTTGTGTGTGAGATGTATATGTCTCATGTACTAAATAAAACATGTTTTTCTATACAGTGACATCAGACAGGAAAATACAAGAACATGTACTATGCTGAAGTAGATTATGTGGAGTTCCGTTAAATAAATATTAAAATTACAGACTCCAGAAAAGATTCACTGTACAACTGTGAGTAGACAGTATGTTGTCTGATGTATCTGTATTGCATTACCTGCAATTCAAATTAAAGACTGAGTGAATGTGGGATTATTGTATCAGTTAAAACTGAAACATATTTCAAAGTGATAGCTCAGCATAATTGAAGAACACCTATATGGCATCAGAATGTTGATTTAGCCAAGAGGGATACTGCATGCAGTCAAAATAGCACTTAATGACGTTGAAATTAGCAGTGTAATGAGCCTTTTTTTCTCCAAGACATACTCTTGAATGAGACCCTTTAGGCTGAAATAGAATATTTAGGCTTAAATTTTTTTTACTTGCCTATCTACTAAAATTTGCCTTGGTCTTTTTCAAGACCTGTTGTGGATATTTTTACATTTGGAAGAAGCTTTTCCTGAATGCTAATTTTGTGAGACCTCAAATGTCAAGGCATTTTTGAGACTTTTTCTACCTGTCAAAGTAAAGCAGTGTGTCCCTAACTCTAATTTGTTGGTTAACCACTCAGTGTGTTTGTGTTTCATTTTAGTAATGATGTAAGATCTAATGAACATTTACCAATCTTTTTGATGCAGTCCTTTTGGAATTGATGTTCAAGTGCTAAGCATTCAGTTTAATCTTAAAAGTCTTCTCCCTAATCTGATCAAGTTCTTTGGTTTTACATGCCGAAATTGAAAACTTTTGTGTGACATTTTTTTCCCTATAATGTTAACCTTTTGTCCTTTTAAGAAAAACTGGATCCTTTTCAAGGATGCCTCTTTATACTGTTCGATTTTTCTTCTATGAACAAGCTATTGGTGACTTATGCAAAATGGTTGTGTTTAGAGATGAATTTTAAAATCCAGATCTGAAAATGGATAAAATTTCATTCTGCATCTTTAAAATCTGCCTCAGCCTTTTCCTGGTAGGCTTACATGATAATCCCCATTACAGCTTGATATTTAGAGGGGCAATGAAAGGGGCTATTGCTCCCCTTTAAACCAGCCAGTAGAGTTGTATAACAGGCTGGCCCTGGGACCACTTGGTTCTGCTCTAGCACAGCTAATGAATTCTGCTATTCTAGTTATTCTAATGAAAAACTTCTCTGGTTTTACTCACTGAGACCCTTCTTGTAGAGTTGGTTCCTGTGTTTGACTAGAATACATGGATTCGGGATCACCAAATTTCTGCTGCAATTTTAAAGCCACTGGTTGTATGACTAGTGTTGTGTGGAAAGACTAGGCTGTGACAGCTAAGCACTAATCTTTTGGAACTCCATACTTCATAAATTATCTCCAAAAGCTGACAACAGAAACTTCAGGGTGGATTGGCTGAGGAGAGGCAAGGTCTAGGAAAACAGCAAGACAAAGTTGTCCATTAAGCTTCCTTATTCTATTGTGGTATTTCTGCCCTTCGTACAGTCTTGCTGTTAGTACAGTTTAAAACGATATAATAAAAGCACTGGTGAATCATTTGATATTATTAGGTACAAAGTGTGAACTTTAAGGCTAGGCTGACAAAAAGATAACTTGACACTATGTGCCAAGTAAGACAGGCTGAAAGTAGACCAGCTGCTGCCTTGAATCTGAATGAGTCTGGAAGATGAGAAGATGATTCTTCCTACAGTCAAGCTGTGAACTTGTCTGGACTGGGCGTGAATTGCAAATCTTCGCACCCCACCCCCCCAAATATACAAAACCAGTTTTTGTGTTAAAAAGTTGGGGTTTTTTTTGTTTTTGTTTTTGAGGCATGAGTCAGCTCTTGTATGTTTTGCTTGCCATGTCTCAGCTGTTCTAAATGTCTGTTCTACCTTAGTAGACTGTTGTTGTGTCATGTATTCATGGGGCTGTTCCATCTCCCCTGGTGTCCTTTTAAAGCATGATCAGCCATAAGATGTGCCAGGTTATGTGCCACTATAAAAAATGGTGAGAACGGAAAATAGGCCACTAGATACTAAGGCGTTTCTGGTTATGATGGGATATATTAGACCATATATGCAGTCTGACTGTTAGAAGCTAGGTTTATACAATTAAAAACAGATTGGACAAAGAACTTGTAAATGTAGAATGATGAATAAGTTTTTTACTGGCACGACAGTGAGCTACTTATTATAATTTCAGTGGCCGTTTGAGATGATTATTTTTGTCTGTAATATGTAATCTCACAGGGCCAAAATATTCAACATGAAGCCACAGAAAAAACAACAGAGGTTTTCCAAAGTAAACCCCTCTTGCGGTATGCCAGAATTTTCATTAGCTGTAATGACTAGTTCCAATTTGAGCAACTGCTTGTTGCTGACCACTGTAATGATTTTTTTCAGGTGAGACTTCAATAGTCACTAGATTTCTGGTTTCTCCAATGCTGTGGTTTAACCTCAGCCAGCAACTAAATACCACGCAGCTGCCAGCTCTCACACACAGGTAGGATGGGGAGGAGGATCAGAAAAAAATGGTAAAACCGGTGGGTTGAGGTAAAAACACTATAATATTTGAAATAAAATAGAATAATAATGATGATGATGATGATGTAACTAAGAGGTAGGCAACAAAAACAGAGAGAGAAATAAAACCTAAGAAAGATGAATGGTGCACAACAAAATTGCTCACCGCTCTCTGACCGATGCCCAGACAGTCCTGATGAGAACGTACTTGCTTGCTGAAACCAGTACCTCCACATTTTCTATCAGAAGTTCCAATTACCAATCTAGTAGCATTAAAAGATTCCTTATACCAAGATTAACATTTTTAGCAATATTTTACGATATATGAGATACAAAGTTTATGCCAGCTGTGTTGCACACGACCTGATTTAATTGGCTCTGAATTTTCTTTTATGATGTTTCCTCTTGTTTCTCATAGCAGAGCACCAAATACTCTCAAACTGAAATCTGATCAGTTTTCATTTTGCTCTTTGCGATCAAGCATCCTGTAGCTATCCAACTTTTCCAAGCTGAATAGCTGTGAATTTTGCCAGTTTTCAGTAGATGTATGTTCCATCACGCTTCTCAGAAGCTCTATTTCCCTTCTGTGGATCTTTTCCATTCCAACCTATTGTACTTCTGATGAGGCAAAACCATACAATGCTTCATATGACGGCATCCTATTGTGCAGCACAGAGAAGTCCCAGCTCTTCCAAATAATTTGTTTAGGCTTTTATTATTATTCTGTATTAATTTAACTTCATTTAGTAGTCACAGAAAAGAAGAATTTCCCAAAGACAGTTCTGTTGAAGGCAATTGGGAAAGTATTAATCTGTTAGCAGTTAGGTGGATGTCTTGGAGAGTAAGAATGCAAGCTATTATTCCTCTGAATATTTCATTGAAAATGTAACTTTTCTGGCACACATAAAGCATTTATTTAGCTAAGGGGAGTTTAACAGTGAGTTGGGTTTTTGTTTTTTTGTAGTTTTTTTATTATTTTATTTATTCATTCATTCATTTATTTACTTACTTACTTATTTATTTATTTATTTTAAGGAGAGGATATAAACAAACTATTGCTTGTAGCTGTACCAGACCTGCCATAATTAGCATTGCAGTGGGAAAGCATTTTAGGAAGTCATAAGGAACAGACTTAGGTCTCACAGTGTCTTTTGGCATAAAATAAAAAATCGTTACTTTACAGAGGTTTATTTTTGTTTCTTTGTTCAAAATGATGCCCTTTTTTGTTTCCCAAGTTTTTTGATTCCTTTAGCACACTTGATATTTTCGCTTATGGAAAGGGACAGCCCAAGCTGTATTTAATGCAAAAACTTATGTAGACTTTGGCATCCAGAATCTGGACTGTAGTTCAGCTCATACTCTTCAAGGTATTTTTCATATGTCATTAGGGTGAATACACTGATTTTTCCTTGCAGGAGGACAGGTCATGCACTCTTCAGTCTTTTCCTGCATTTGGTTATTTAAACCTAATGCCAACAGGTGTCCAGAAAGTGAGGAGGACTGCACTCGTGAAACAGCAGTTGTGCTGGGGTAGTTGCCAGCATACATGGTAGGTGTGACATAGCTCAGGACCCTGGGTGATGGAGGCAGGTGACAATGTATTTGGGGTCTAGCAGAACATCTGCAGCTGTGGATGCAGCAGAAGGAAGAAACACATGTGCTTTCTCACCTTAAGGTAACTTTTTGTATATACTACCTTTGTTTTTTCAAGCAGGAGGCCTTAAAGTATTCTGGGTAGATTTCAGATTGCCAAGGGTCTGCTGTAACTACTTTTGAAGTCAAGAGTTAGTATAATTCTTGTACCAGCATTCCTGACTTCACTTTCCTCCCCCAGTGTCAGTGGTAATAACTAATATGCACATCAAACTCAAAATGAAATTTGGATTTTTTCTATTGGTATTTGTGTTTCTACCTTTGCTTGCATGCTTTTGAGAAATTGCAAAATTTTCAATGTTTTCTTATTCCATCCTTTTGCAATACTCCTTCTAAGGTTATTGAATCATATTCTATATATGTGAGAGACAGCTGTGGGTGTGGTTTTTTCCTTTAGTAATATGTCTAAGTAATACTATTTGATTTATTAATTCTAATGTCTCATTACTACATTGTTCTGTTTCCTTCACAACTTTACCATTTTGTTTGTTGCTGTTTGCTATTCAATTGCCTCATCTTTGTAAATTAGTAGAGCTTTCACAGGAGTATAGTGTTTTCTGTTCTGTCTTTCAAAGCCTCTTTTAGAGAATATTTTCAATTCTTTGTGATATTCTACATTTCTTAAGAGCAAACTTGCTTAGATTAATTACTTGTAGTTTTACTAACACATTTTGGCAGCACTTTGAATTTTTTTGTGGTGTGGGAGTATGGTGACTTTGTGGCTATGTCTATGAACTGCACAGTCTAGAGAACAGACATTTTCTTGTCATCTTGTGATGGGCCTTTCACATTTTCTGTTGGGATGTAGCAGCCTGTAGAATTTTTCTGTGTACTCTACCAGAGCAGAGTGGTACACCTGTCAGCAAGGAAAGGAAAAGAGACTTTGCTGATACCGCGGCTTGGAGTTCATCGCATTGTGTCACAGAAAATGTTATTTATTGATTGTGCTGACAGTGGCAGTAAGTACAGCTAAGTCTGTTTTACATCGCTGATGGGAATGTGTATCTCATAATTCTTGATGCGCACTCCGACTTCAAATCACTTCTCCTTATCCCCTTCCCCCATTTAAACCAAACACGTTGTTCTTTCTCTGTCTCCTCTATAGAAAGGAAATATGAGAAGTCATTTTTATTGCATATTTTTTCGACATGCAAGTTAACTTTTGCTAAGAAGTCTAGGAAAACAACTACAAATTCCATTTCATCTGTTAACCCTGTTATAGAGTGCATTATTCACTCAATTGACTGTAACACTTAAGACGATTACCATCTGTGATCTAGACATATGTTTATATTGGAATGCAGAAAGTATTTCATTATTAATGCCTTCTTATAAATCCAACTCTCATTTAGGTGACAATCGGTTCAATTTATGACAACCAGAGTGTGTTCCAGTTCTTACTCATGTTTGATCATTGTGTGCAAGTTGCAGACTCATGTAAAATGTCTTTGAATAAGGCATAGAGGTGTGCACTGATCTTGCATTTCCCTAGGTAGATCACATGTCCATGATAGATGTAATATTATGCACTAAAATATTCATGGCAAGTTTGTGTAAAGGATTGTGAAATATTGTATTTTAATTGAGGAAACAAAGCATTTACTTTTCAGTAGTCGGAGTAACAGTTTATGATTGTGATCTCTGTGAGCTGCAGAGAACCCATTGTCATTAATTTAAATATATATTCAGTCAAAAAGAATTCTTTTAAGCTTTTTGATACATGAGGACCAACAAGTGTCTCTAGTCTCAATCTTGTTTCATCTTTACTTTCAATCAGCTTACAAGTGCATCTTCAAGGCTAGATCGATTTTATACTACTACAATTTCCATTTCTGGGTGTCTGCCATGTTAATATATCGATTATTTTAAGAAAAGTCAAGCAAAGTTAGCACAATTTGCAGCACATTTCCTGGTCCCTTTTTCTGATACCTTGGCATTATTGTAGAAAACTAAAGAGGCTGAGGAACCACACATTACTTACAGTGGTTGGAAGTCTCTCCAGCTGGCAATAGGTGGAGCCAATGGTGTTATGAAGCCCTACCAACATCTCTGAACCTCTCTGTGGTGAAAAGTGCTGCAGGAAGAGAGAGACTGCATTGATGGGATCATCATGCTCATGCCTATGTATTCCTTTTTGAGCACAAGTATCCAGTAAGTGCAAGGTGAGTCCTTGAAGGTCCTGGGTTGTACTGAAGCTTTCCACTACTTTCAGAATTTTTTTCTGCTGTGACTAATGAACCCGTTCTTTATCATTTTTCCCTTAAAGATTTGCCAGTTCGTTCTTTATTACAACTCTTGTAATTGCTCGCATTTAGAAAGACAGAGTAACTTAGGTTCAATTTTGTGTGTTCTGTAGTGAGAAAACCCACTGCCGCTTCCCTTCTAATGAATGCCAGAATTATCACAAAGCTATGCCCCATGAATAATGTATATAGACCAATTAAATGAAACTGCTATATTAGTTCTCATGGGATGTAGCTGGTCGAAATGACAATCTTGTAGGCATTGTTACTATGCTTTGACACCTGAAGCTAACCATATGTATCTTCTTGTAACATTTCAAAACCTGTGAATTTATACCTTGTGTTTTCAAACAAACTTAATCATTGTAATTCTAAATTATATGAGCAGCTAATTTTTTTTTCTTCTTTTTTTTGCATCCTCTGAGGCTGTCACATAACTCACACTGCTGAATTTTGATTAAGTGTAATGGGCCTAAGTTTGGATTCACTTAGGAGGTAGAAGGGAAAGAGTCCACCTGAAAGATTCTGACTGTGGAAAGGCATTGATTTGATATCTCCATTTCAATAAAAGTAATGTCTGGAAGTTCTACTGAAGTTGTTGCAATCATAGCAGATGGAGAAATCTGTTCCTCTGTGAACATGATTCCGTCACTGGTTGTGAAATGCTAGAGATGCATAAAGCTGCATCAGCCATATAACTGGACGAGTAAAGCAAGCACAAGTGCTGAGCCATCCAGTTCACTGCAGCCTTGCCTGCTCTGCTCCAAAAATGGTACAGAAAGAAATCACTGATGCTGTGGGACTTCCAGTCCTGAGCAGGTAAGTCTGTTCAGCATAGCTCTACTTAAGTGTTCAGATACCCAAGCTGCTAGGAACCTATAACTATGCTCTTCATGAGCTTAAACCCGATAATCCACAAAATCAATTTGTTCTCTCAAGAAGACATCTTGAGATGAAAAGCTGAAATTCAGCTTGCTTAGTTATTAAACCACATATGGTGCTTTTTAGAACAGCCAATAGACAGAATAGTCCAAGGTGGGATTTTCAAAACTGCTTAAGGCATTTAGGAGCATAACTGACACTAAAAGTCTATGGGATTTACGCTCTTACACGCCTGTGGCACTTGATTAAAAAAATCCAATTTCAGCAGATAGTACTCTGGACTGTTACTGGGACTTAAGTTCTGCTGATCCAGGTATGACCTGCTGTTTCAGCTCTCTGTGACTCTTATCCTATATTGGCCTATTTAGGCAGGCATTTTCAATGACCTCTGGAGTTATACCGTGCAATGGAATGCCCATATCTCCCTGGGTCTCTCTTGATAGAAGAGATCAGCTTTGGATTGCACAGTTTCATAAAGTGAAGACTATATCTTAGAATAGGTATATGATGGGCAGCATGGATCTGCATTTTGATTGTGGCACCAAATGAGGTTACAATTCAAACAACAATATTGCTTTTCTTCATGAGATTAAGATGCTTTGATTGCTCGGTGATTGTGAAGAATTTTATTTTCTTTTATGGAATCATTTTAATTGCAGATAACAAAATTCTTTTTTTATCCTAACATTATTTTGTGCTTTGAGTCCCATTACCATACTAATGGTCTATGGATTCATGGTCATACAAAGAAATAAATCTCACTTGAGCTTTAATGTAATAATGAACACATGGTGGCATAGAGTGTTTCACCTCTAGGTCCCTCCCTTGAATTTGTCTCTGAGGTTATTGACAGAACCTAATTATCATCTGACAGTTTGGGGTTGGCCTATGTGTAAACTTGTCAGTCCAGCCTAAGTGGTCATGTTGCAAAAAAAACCGCAGCTTCTTGTGCTGCTCTGAGAATACACTTAGTCTTGAAGTGGAGATATGTTAAGAAACTTGCTTGCATGTTTCCTTCATCCCCCACTCCCTGATCTTTGCCTGTGCATTTTAAACCCCAAAGCCTTCAGTGGAAGGGTTCTTTCCCTCTGCCGTGTTTGCACAGCATCTAGTGCAATAGCTGCTATTCATAGCTAATTTCTTCAATAATCTGAGAAGCTGAACATACGTCTTAGACTTGCAGGCGTATTGTTCAAACTAGTAAGCAAACAGTTCGGGGCATGTAGAGGAATGAAGCTGAGTTAATTAGCATTGATAATATACAACTGTGGGCTGGCTTCAGGGGTGTCGGGTTGGCCGATGTAGATAAGGTGCAGCTGTGGCTGGTTCTGTTAAGTGGCTCAGAGCCAATGAAGAGAGAGCAGCCGAGGAAGAAGCAAGAGAAGAGAGAGCGGGCCCTTGATGGGGCAAGATGAGAAGACAGCAGAGGGACTGGCGTGAAGAGCGTGTTGGTATGAGATGGTAAAAGACCTTGTTGCAGCCTGATAGTTTGGAGAGTGCCACGACAGGGGCATTGTTTCTGTCACTGCATAGCAGTTTCAGCAGTCAGCAGATGATCACCATGTGTGTAACACACTTGACATGTCAATTTTAGAACTAACTAGGGACTAGAGGTTGTCACTCATTTTAGAACATAAACTGCGAACTCCTTTTTGGAATAATTAACTGAACATAACTCGAATATTGTCTGAGAAATTAAGAAAAGGACAGGAAAAAAACCCAGAACCAAACCCAAACTGTGTCAATTCATAGACTTCCCTAATAGAAGTCTGTCATAGGAAACTGCTCAATCCAGTTATGACCCACATATGTTACATGCTCAGTTTCCTTTGTCCAAATCATTCATGAAACAGGAAGAATATTCGTGCATAATTTCAGCATATTAAGATAAGGAGTAGGTTCTATTTCTCCCTGGAATAGTAAGATGTCGTTACTTCATACAAATCCTAAGCATCCAGAAAAGATCTGAAGCCCTGCTACACATGATGCTTGGGGCACAGCTATGGCTTGCACTTAAAAGCAGAACAGTTGCATGCGCAAAGTTTCTGCAAGTGGCTCAGAACTCCACCTTATTTTTCTCCCTCGCAAGCACCCAGCCTTAAATTAAAAGCAGTTCTGTAAACACAAGCATTAAGAGAAGATTACATATTTGAGCCTCCTTGTTAATCGCAACTTTTGATTAAGCTTTCCCTTGAGGTTGGCACCTACAAGATCAATTTTGTTTACATCTGGAGAAATTTAAGAGGAATATATAAAATGAGCCAGTAACGTCAATGACAGTGTTAGGAGAAGCCTGCTGGCACCAGGCGTTAGCAAAGGGGAATTCTGGATTCTCTCTTTCTGTAGATACTTTCTTAAACGAAGGAGACAAAGTGAAGTAATCTCTCGGCATTTAGGTGAGGCACTGTGCCACCGTCATCCTTTTAAGAAAAGGGAAGTTGAAAGAATCCAGGTGTAGAAGAACTACATTTATTGATTCCTTCTTCAAAACCACACAGATTGTATTATTCAAGGAATTAAAAGTTAACTTTATTTTCAAGTCAATAAATTGATGTCAAATCATCAAGCTACTCTGTTGTATATTATCTCCTGTTTATGGCTTTTGTGTGGTTGAGCATAAGTCCATTTCTGCCCCAATTTTCTTACCGGCAAGGACAACAGAAGCGTGTTTATGTATGTTTACCTTCAGATTATATAGCATATCATGAAGGATATACAGCCAAGCACAGAGCACATGCCTAAGTGTATAAACTGGACTATTGCACCATATATGCCTTGAACATCACATGCTGACATTACTTTCCATTTTTTAAATACGTGTGTACTTTTATTGTATGTTGACACTTCCTTTCACAGTGCGCTTTGTCAGAGTTCTGCCACTGTTTCAGGTCTGCCTATAGATTATTGTTATTGACGTTGCAGCTTTGCTGATCAGAAACAGTTTGTAATCCTTTTCCCCCACCAATTAACTTTTTTCAAAACTCAGAAAAGATAAATACAGTAATAACATGTAATAATTGGAAAGCCTTGTATAACGAAGTGAGAATTTTAAGATTAATAAATAGCTGAACGTGAGCCTGATAGCCTGCTTAATTAATCACTGAACTGTGGAACCACTGCAATTCATATGTCAATCCAGGCTCTTTTATGGAAGTGATTTGAATCAATTGCTAATGAAATTGAGAAATTTAGAATCAGCTTTCTGACTTTCAAGTGACAGGGCTCATATTTAACTCAAGAAATGTGGCAGTTAATGACAACATAAAAGTACTGTGAATTATTTGCCAGATCATGTGAGAATTACAGCATCAACCTATTGGAATAGCTCATAGCCGATCAGTGTGAAAATAAACAGTAATAATGACATATTTAGAATTCTACGATGCTGCTTAAAATATGAGAGTCTGCCTGAAATAAACCAAGGATATAAATTGTACAAGTATAACAATAACATTTCAAAAATTATCCTACTTTGCCACACAGGCAAATTTACTCTTACTACTGTTACACTGTAATCCTTTAGAAATTCCCGTTATCTTTATTAAATCAATTACTTTAAACTGCCAAAGTAGTTTCATGGATAATTCTTCTTTTTTTAAAATGTAATTAACATGCTTACTCTTACTCAGTCACTGTGATTTAAATGATTCTGCTGTTGAATCTGTTTCCTTAACTTTGCACTTCCAGCCACACTTTAATTAATTAAAACTTCATCCAGATATAAAGAGACAGTTATTGTGTGTTAATGAAATATCAGTAGAAAGTGCACTGATCAATAATTAATTTAATTAAGGTGTATATGAGACAATATTGCTATATAATTAACCGTAAACCACGTAACACATGCATATTTAAATTTTCATTAATAAGTTTGTTTGGAATTTTAGATCATGCTGTTTTATGGATTTACATGAGATGTTTAAAATTAAAGTGTTTGTCGAAGAGATTCTGAAACACACATTGAAGGCAGTCCTGAATCATTTTGACAGTCACGCAGCAAATTTAGACAATTGAAGCCACGCTAGGAATGGGAGTGTGCCTGCTTGGAAATGAGATAAAAATCTGCAGATTTCTTTTAACCTCTGAGTGTCAGGTATGCAAAAAAACCTATGAGGTGAAGTTATTCTATGCTTGAAAAATGTGCCTTAGAAAAGATTATGAATAATAGAAGTATTTTTGCAATTCCATCGCTAAAGCTGCATCATCCCACTAGCACGTTGTTCAGGCACCCTACTTATAAAGACTGTGTTCTATTAATATTAATTAAGTTACCCCATTTGGTCTCTGTGAACGACTTTTTAATGAGAATTTACCAATTGACTTTGCTATTCAAAGTTGCTGCTAATTTGCTACATTTACTAAACTTTTAAATTCCTAATGAATAATATTCTTCATGTTTCCTGTTTGTTCAAAACTCATTACGGTTTGTGTTATTTATGATTATTTGATCTAATAGTGACTATAGCAAGGTATTTCAAATCCAGAAAGTTTTATAATTAAAAATATAGTCTTTTCCTTGGGTATTCTAATCATATTCTATCTAGTAGATGTTCAGCACAGAAACTTGACTTTATGGAGGAATTTTAAAATTGGGGTACAAATCTGTCTGTCAGACTGGTCTCCAAATTAAAACTTCATTATTGTGTATTAACAATGGCTAATGAAGAGTTTTACAAGGTTAGGTAATCATCATGAAGTATAATGGTGTTTTTCATAACTGAGCCTGACCATAGTTAGCAGATGGAAGATTGAGAGATCAATGATGATGAATGTCTTCTAGAAAGTGCAGCCCCTATTCTGGATCCATGTCAAATTTTTAAGTTGAGTTAACGTGCATATTTTTTCTCTCTTCAGGTGAAGCATGCTGCTAGCTGTTCTGTTCGTTTTGTTTATCAGGAGACCTTCAGCAATCTCGGGAGCATGCAGTCCTCCTCAGCATAAATGAGTATTAATTTACTTTTTTTAGACTTCTGTGCAAAAAGCATTGTAGGAAAAGATCTAGTCATTTCAAGCTGGTGGTGATTGGTTGAGGCTATATATCATTTAAAGAATGTTGGATGTGGAAGGCCAGTGTTTCCTACTGGAACAGACTGCAGATATCAGCACATTCTACCTGTTGTTTCAGGGGGAGGGAAAATTTCTGAGTAAGAGTAGGAGAGTAGGCAGTATGTATATTTAGATTTCATTGCTTTTACAATTTGTGCAAAGTGTATTAGCTGGCAAGGCTACTGCACAGGCAAAGGTCTTGGCAGTTGCTGAAATTTTCAGTGGACTGGGTTTTCCCTATTGTATTCAAATATCTCCAAATTTATTTCTTTCTTGGTTGGGTTTTTAGATTGGGTTGGGGTTTTGTTTAGTTGGGAGGGTTTTTTAGTTTTTTTAGGGTTTTTTGTTGTTTTTTGTTTATTTGGGGGTTTTTTGCTTGTGTTTTTTGTTTTGGTTTGGTTTTTTTTTGTTAGAAGTTAGAAACTGTAACCCAGTAACTATTGTGTTGCCGTTGCTTTTTACAGGCCACAAGCTCTGTGTTAAGCTCACAACAGAGATCTTGGGACTTGTCAGGACCTCCCTTGAATGTATTTTCTCCTGTCTGGAGAATTATTTTAGCTTGCAATAATTTATCTAACAATTAGGTGATTATTTGTATGATTTGTTTTTGATTTGGCCTAGCACAACACATTTGTTTTATTTAAATTCTTATTATTGTATCTATTTTTCTAACTCATAGGCAGCAATAGCAAATAATTATTCTATGTAGGATGAACCATCTATGACCCTAGAACAAAATGAAGCATGGAAGAATCTTCACTCAGAAGGTGCACCTTCATCAGGAGACTGAGCATAGCAGGAGAGCACAGGTACTGGCATGTAATCACCAGCTAGTTGTCGCTGAAGTTGGGAGAATGCAGCCCATTCTATGGCTAATAAAGGGAACAACAAACTACATAATCAAGACTTGCATACATATAGTAAATTTAGATGTAACATGAACTTTCCAGCTAATGAAGAAAGAGGAAGGTATGAAAATAATTTAGGAAAAAAAACCACCTCCAAGTTGGTCTTAGAATGAGGAGGAAAAAACTGTCAATATCAGCTTCGTGCCCCTCACAGCAAAAGGGAAAAAGAAACACTATCATCAACATCTTTCTGCTACTGAAGAAGCTGGTATCATCAAAATCTTGCCATAATACACCCTGCTGACATAAATACCCAACTTCAGGATATGGAAAAGTAAGTATGATAGCAGAGAAAGGGGTAGATATGGGGAGCACGTAGAATAAATTCAACTCTATTATTATTGTTAAGACTTATTCTGTACTACTATTCATTATTTTATTTCTTTTTTTTCCTATCCTTTTCTGTAACAGTTAAACTTCAACTAACAGTAGTTCTTTAATTAGACTGTTGTTATTTTAGTTACACTATTAATTCCTGGCTTTATATGCAAAGCAAATGGCCTTTTTGCCCATAACAGAAGTTGTGTGTGCAAGAACTGAAAAAAAAAGGTTGTACTAAATACTGATAAAATAAAAATTCTCCTGAATGTTGGTGATGTCTCCCGCAAGATGGAAATCTGGGTGTCTTCTGCTTCACCCAGACTCTCCAAACTTCCGTGAGACTTCATGGCAACAGGAGTGAAAATGGATTTATGCTTGCACTGACCTGAGACTAAATATTTTGGCTCAGTACAATGAGCTGCAATACATCAATGTAGATCAATTTGAGCCAAATCTAATGATTTAATTGTAAATTTCAAGGGGGTGTGTGTGTGTGTGTGTGGTGTTTTGTGGGGGGTTTCCATTTTGGATCATAAAAACTTGTGGGCTTTTGATTAAAAAGGTCATGTTTCAAAGGAAAATTAAATTTCAGGGGAATCATTTCAGCAAAATCTTTTTTTTTTTTTTAATTAAAAAAAAAAATCTGGCAGAAAATGGCCTAGTCAGCACTACTACTAGTGCAACATTCTTATATAAAAGTAAACTGTACTACAACATACACAAGTAACACATACGAGTCCATATCCATAAACAAATGAGCTGAAATAGTTTTGAAAGAGGTATTTGGAGGTAACTTAAGTAGTTCTACCAAGAATTAGCTCAATCCTGCTTTGTAAAGAAAGCATGCCATGGCATGTTAATTTTCAGAATCAAATTAGAGTTAAATGATTTTTTTAAAAATATTTTCTATCAGTGCAGAATAAAGGTGATGTTTATTTTCATGCTTTGTAGATATCTTTTTTTTTTCCCCTCAGGAAGAGCTGCATGTGTATGGTAAGAAGTAAAAAAAAAATAAATAAAAAAATGACATCACTGGAGTTTAAAATGAAATTTTAATGATAACTGTTTGGTATTATGAAATAACTGCATGTCACTCCTGTGCCAGGTGTTGTACAGGTGAGGTGCTTTTTTAGCTGAGTTCTGGTTTCATCTTTAAGAAGTGGGAGTTTTCAGAACTTAATTTATCTCTTTCTGAGAGAGGTGTTTAAGATGTAGGGAGAATTAATTATCCTCAGCAGCTCTCTTTATGTCTCAGTTTTGGAGGGAGACTTGACAACTAGCTTCCAGCTGCTGGCTAATTTTAAATGGCTTTTATTAGGTGAGACGAATTTCCACCTATATTGCTTGTATATTCAGTATATAGTTGGAAGCAATTTAAGTTAATAACAGCTGGGATTTTGTTTTCTTAAAGTTATTTCATGTTGATACAATAGCTTGAACAATAACTTGGAAAACCACTCACCTTACTTCTCTGGTCACCTACTATGAATCATTAATTATATGTTTTTTTATTTTTTTTTACATTTTTAGCAATGCATTTTTTTATATTAGAGTTGTGAGGCAATAGTCAATGTAAGCATTGATTAATAAGTTCTATAATATTTCAAATGGATGTTATTTAAAAAGAGATGTCATATAGCCACATGCTTTTAGTGAAGAAATGTATAGGCCGCCTTTTTTATACCTAGGAAGAGGAACGATTGTAAGTTTTCTATTTTAAAAAGTGTATATTAATTATACACTACTTATATTGCATAATTTATTTGAAAAAATAGTTGAGCAATTTCTCCCGCAACTCCTCTCCATTTTGCTAAATCACAAGTTTCAAACACTGGTCAGGACTTTTGCAGGAAGCCATTAATCACAGTACTAGGTAAGAGTGATTTTTAAATACATCTTCAGAATCTCGGATTCCTATTCAGCTTTTAAATTAGACTATATTAGTCCTCACTCCACATCTGAACCTGTTATTCAAAGTGGGAAGTAATACTGGAAATTGCAGCATTGCAAGATTATAACTTCACAGCTGAAATTGAAGAACTGACCCAGAAAACTCTGCCTGGCTGGTATTTTGACCTCTGCCTGAGCTCACGTAAAGCCTGGGTGCAATCTCCCAGCATGGGACCGTGAAGACTCTGTCCAAAATGGAAAGCTTTCTCCTGGTGGCAGGTCTGCTGAGTGACTCAGCCCCCAACCACAGCCATCGCCTGGCAATTGCAGAGATTCTAGTAAGCACCCACCTGGTGGCCAAAATCTTCCCAGAGGATTGCACTCCCAGCTTGAAGAGTCCCAATAGCCTAAGTCCAGGGTTGTCCTCTGTAGAGGAACGCAGGCAGTGGGTTGGTTAGCATTGATAATGTGCAGCTGTGGCCTTGCCCCAGAGGCAGTGGGTTGATTGACATGGATGATGTGCAGCTGTAGCTGTTCCTGCTAAGTGGTTAAATAGCCCTGAGGATTGTGGGAGGGGGGGGGGGGGGGGGGGTCAGGTGGAGGAGGAGCAGTGTGGTCTGACCTCTGGAGGAAGGAGAAATAGCATGGACAGTAGAATCTGACCGAACGTAAAAGCCTTGTTGCAGCCTTCTGGTTTGTTTGTGCTGCAACAATTGGTGCCTCGTGTGAGGCCGACTGAGTTGGACGCCGACTACAACAGTCCTCAATATCAAATACTTGCTGCATTTTAGAAAAGTTAGGTTTCCTGCTCAGCTCTGTTCAACTCCAACTTGCCTATTTTCAGGTCTACGTTCAGTTGCAATTGCATCTCTTTTGCATACAGGTTGATTTTCCACTTGAAATACAAGGGGTTTCCCCTGCAGTGTATCTCAATGTGTCTTCCTATCACTACAGAGACAGCAAGCTTTGAGCACTCATGGCTGTAACATCCCCCCAGTGAGAAAGACAACTCAGATGTCACCTGAAATTCATCTAATAGTGATTTCAGGACTCTGCCTGGGCTGAATACTTAACATGTTTGTCACCTTCTCAAAATCACATTTAGCACAGGGACAAGGATGTGTACGTGTCACTGCATTGCTCTAGGAAGACTAACACAGTCAAAGAGAACTGGGCATTTCCTTTCGGAAGTAGGAACGTGGCAGGCAGAGGCAAGCTACCTCCTTGTAGACTCCCAAAATGTATGGAATGGTCCAGCCCATTTCAGTACCTGTGGATTAGCATTCTTTAACCATGGAGCACAGAGAGGTTTGTTCCATTCTGTTCTTGTGACTTCTTCCACCAGCACATTTAAGCCCTCCTTTTTTGGAGCCCTTGGCTGTTACAGCCTGTCACCTGTGAAAAAAAACCCACAGAAGTCTCATTTCCTCTGTCAGGAGCTTAATGGAACCCTCAAACCCATTATTTTGTGCAAAACACAAGTTTATCCATAGTTGAAACCTCACTAATAGTATCTCAAGAACCACACTAAAAAAAAAAAAATCTTACCCTTTTGCTAGGGAAATAACTCCCACAAGTTGTGATAGTAAATTGCTTGAAGTAGGTATAAGGGAATTGTGTTGACCTCAGTTGAATGTCAAATACTAATACAGCCTCTGACATACCAAACGATTTATTTTATAATTGTGAAAATGAAAGCAAAGAAAATTCCCTTCACACACCCTGGTAAAAATACAAAATACGTAATACATCATGCATTTTTTCCCCATGTGTTTTGCTGTAGATCTTGGTTTTATGCAGACTTTTTACCTTGGGTTGTAGTGTTGGGATAGTATCTATGGAGAGGCAAGCTTCTTTCCATTCTTTCATTGCTGATACTGGGCATGAAAAACCTAACACTAGCATAACTTTGCTTCTGTACCAAAGTAAACTAGATACATGCTCTGAGATAAAACTAGGCAGCAGATCTAGGGCAGCTTGTTTTCATGCCTTGTAGCAACTGGAGTGGCATACTGCTTTTGTTGACCCATGTCAGAACAGACAGGCTTTTGTATCAGTCTGAAAATCTGTTTGTGTTTACTTGTTTCTCATGGAGTTCATATGGTATAACTCAAATGCTATAAAGTAGTGACTAGTAGATGGTGTTTCTTGTTCTTGCTGCCAAAGCAGCATTGCTGTTCATTTTCCTTTTTCAGGCCTTGATGGTCCACTTAGTTTATAAACTTGCCCTCCTTTTGCTTATCATCCCAGGAAGAGGAGACTCCTCTTAAAGAATGATGAAGAAATGTGGAAAAAAAAAAGAAGGAAGAAAATAAATTCAAGGAGAATGAAAACATTGCAAAATGTTCTCATAATGTCACAGATTGTATTGTTTTTGTCATTTTATATGATAAATACTTTCTGGTTAAGAACTGTAACATACCATGTCAAACATAGACCTTCACAAAAACTTTGTAAGGTTAATTTATTTTAATGTTTATTGACAAAATACAAAAGGGCCTTCCCAGTCAGGTCAGCCCATTTGGTTAACATAAATAGACAAATTTTGTAGCAATAACACAGGAGAGCATGAGGTGGTTAGCTCCGTCCAGACTTCCCATTTAAAGTCCAAGTTCATATTACATCCTGGGAAGTTCTGACAAGTCCCTTTCTAGTGCCAAAGCAATATATCTTAACTGCTCTGTTATGATCATGTTTATAGTACAGGTTGTACCAAGTATAGATTACTGCCCAGAAACAATTTAGGTATAAGGACTATGGGGGTGTGTGTGTGTGTGTGAATTCTTCAATTTTCTTACTTTTCAAGCCTAAGGATAGTGACATGACATTAGCCCAATTTACTAGGTTTAAAACTAAATTAAATCAATGCTTGAAGCTTTCCTTGAATATGCCTCAAATTCAGTTCATCTACCATTATTGAAAAGTATCACATTTAAGTCTTAATAATTCTTTACACTAGAGTGCTATTAATGTCATCATTATTATACTTTCCTATCTTCAATATATTATAGCTGTTAGAATTCAAGTACAAAAATCAATGGGAAATTTGCATTTGATATAAAATATTCTAATCTATCACAATTAATTTCCTTCCCTGAATTATGTTAATCATCCTCTCCCCCACCTGGGAAGAAACCCCTATTGCATTCTTGACTAGATTTAGATCTAAAGCTGGTTCCCCGGAGTGCAAATCTTTGATAAAAATTCCATACTAACTCTCTCTTTTCTTCTGTCTTTCCTACACACAGCACAGTGAGAAATATTAAATGAGAGGTTTGGTTTGACCAGCAGTTTTTAAATACAGAAGACATCTGGTCTTCCTTTAAATAAAAACAAAAAATACTCCCTCAGTTCTTGCCCATGGGCAATTAAGCTCTACATATGCAATTTCCAGATTAAAAGCAGCGCTGAAAACCTACTCATGATTGACTGCTGAACAGTGTATACTCATCTAAAGAAATATCCTTGACATGCAGTTTTCTTTCAGTTATTTCCAAAGTTAACTTATCTCCTTGTCTTCCTAGCTTGAGGAGAACTTCTCAACCTCAAAACTCCTAGAAATTCTTCTTTATTAAGAAATTATTTTAGTTAAATGATACACATCTGTCAGTGAAAAATTGTTTGATTTATCATAAGGACAATTCCTTTACTCTGTTTACAGTCAACATCTTACTAATCATCACGGGTTTTTTCCAGACCTTTTCCTAAATTTGGAGTTTGCATCAGTTACGACCATTTGCACTGTTTTACGTAAGCCTTAGTTACCTCTATTTTTTCACTTTCCTCTGTGAATTTTGCTCAAGGAATCCCTCTTTCCACCTTGTTCCTCACATCTGATTGATGCCATCGTCATTTCGGTTTCAAAGGCACTTCCAAATTCACTGAAATCCTTATAGCCAACACTTTTTCTCTCCTACAGTTTTGCTTACGCAGAGTGCATGGTCATGAACCCTGGCCAGTCTGGGACCTTGACAGAGGTACATATGTTCCAAGGTAAAGCGATCCATTGAAAATAGCAGTTTGGTGCCAGGCATGTAAGAACAGGGCTTTAGCCTAAAGGTTTAGGCTCGTTATATATCTCCCTCTTTGCCTGTTTTTCATAGACTATTTACTTGGTTATAAGGTTACCACCACCACCAGGAAAGAATTATTAATGCTGACATCTTCTCACATGCTAAGTTTCTTCTGAATTGACTGCTAGGAAATGTACGTTATTTAATATTTTTTTCCTGCTGGCTTGCAGTTAGTATATGAAAACTTTCCAGTGTAATTTGTTAGTTCCCCTTTGTACACTGGATCTGGGGAAATTTTTTAAAAGACTGCTGAAAAGTCACCACATCCCTCACTTCAGAATTTGATTTGCAGTTTGACTGAGGATATGAAGGCAAAATGCAGGACAGTGACTCTTTTGATTGCAGCCATAAGATATAAGGAAAAATCTAATTCTTTAAACATGTAGTTTTACTGGAGCGTGTGTTCTTGATACTTTTGCTTTTGTGAAACTATCATTTACAGAGAGTCACAGGTTCAGAGGCTAGTTAACACAGGAACTGTTTTGGTGAATAAGATTATGCTGGGTTCAGGGTGGCCCAGTGTTACAGTACATAAATAGTTATGTCATTGATTACAGTGATGTCGTAGTTTTGTTTGCTCCTCTGACCTCATTTAGTTGTTGGGTTTGTTTTTTTCTTTATCAAATAACAGATAACTACAGAATAATTAACCTTCCTCTGAAATTCCTAGCAATTGCATTTTTGAACAAGGGAAATGATCGCTCATAACTTACAGGGAACAGACAGGAATTTCTGTGTACTTAATCTATACTTATGTACTTAAAAGGCAATATATCAGACAAAGAACAAAGACATGGCTTTCTATTAAGTGGTTTTCCATGAGTAGTCTTGCATATATCTGAAGTTCCTTAAAATTACAGACTCCTCTGATGGCAGCTTGATATGGTTCAAACACACACTGCCAGGGTGGATAAACTGTAGAAGGACTAGAGATTTCATCCTTGTTTGAATAAGTTTGTAAAGAATGAAGATGGTTTGGAACTCTGCTCTTTCTTGAGCAGAAGAGCCTCAGCCTCACTCACACACAGTGCAATGGTGTTTGCCCAGAGCTCCACATGCTTCTGTTTGCAGCATGCTTAGCATCTTTGGGTTATCCTTTGAGTGTTCAAAATGGCAATCAACTGTATTCAAACAGTGTTTGGGAAAAAGCATATGGAACGTGTAAGGTAAGCTGTGAAATATGAAATTGATGGTGTCTTTCCAATGTTTTGATAACGAGATTCAACTTCAAACAACATTAAAGGGCTGTGAACAAGAGAAAAGTAACTCCATGCCACAGCACATTA
Organism: Falco cherrug; assembly: GCF_023634085.1. Lineage (NCBI taxonomy): Eukaryota > Metazoa > Chordata > Aves > Falconiformes > Falconidae > Falco > Falco cherrug. The sequence goes on along the minus strand of NC_073705.1, from coordinate 49,340,155 downwards.
GCAGCACTAGTACTGCCTTGTTCTTCTGCAATTCTGAACCATTTTAAAAAATATTTTACTAGCTGAAACAGACTTTTCGTAGCCATGAAACTGGTTTCATAGTGAGGCTTAGGAGTATAGACTAGATTTACTGCATCTAGTCATATGGTTGTGGTAGGTCAGAACTGGCTTCATAACCATGCCCATAGTAGCAACTCTGGCAAGGAAGATATTCATTAGGGTTGGATCTCAGCTGATGACTCCTTCGCTTTGAAAGATAGTCACTAGATGCGTGACTGGAAAATTGCAGCAGCTGAAGCTTTTGCATTAAAGAACTTGAGACTTCAACTAGATTTGCAATTCATGTTTCCTAGCATACAACTGCTGCTAACAAATGAGATGTGGCTTATTTTTACATATTCATGCTTTCAATCATCTTTTTACTTTTGGGTAGAAATGAAAGATATCTGTGATTCTTTATTCCCAGGGGCATCAGAGTGGTTGTGAGAGAATGTGGTAACGCTGAGGGAGGTGACCAAAGAGATATCTTAATCCAAAAATAGGAGTGTGAGTATGGAGAAAGTCATGAACCACATTTTCATTTGTGATAGTAAAGTACCTTTGGAGATACCATGTTCTGTCCCTGTTTCTTCTGTTTATACATAGTACACATGGCAAAGGGCGATGCAATTGCATTGGTGCTGGTATATCACGGCATACTAATAATTTCTTAGGCAGGTGCAATGCGAATATTAATCAGCAAGATGATGGGGCAGACACATTATTCTGGTCTAAGATCATTGTTAACACTTCCTTTGTTTATGGCAGTAATTTCATTTATGATCAGTTTCTATATACATATAATGTATCATAAAAGATATGGGAAAATTCCTTCTGCTCGCTAATTGTTGAAAAAGAGCTAGCTAAGACCTCTGCACAGGAAAGGCTGATTTTCAATAGGCTTTGAAGCTGCCAGAGTTCCAGAGAGCTAGAAGAATGCTCATCATTACAAACGGTGAAGAGGACAAAACATACAGCCAGCCTCAACAGTGATCGTGGGCAAAATAAGGTTTCTGTTGACATTAGAATTGATTAAATTAAAAGATCGTAGTGCAGATCAACAGGTTTTTATGAAAAACAAGGAGAACAAAAGGAGTAACATCTATAAGAATGAATATTGAGTGAGAACACAGGCAAAATCTTTGCCGGATACTAATGCAGCTGCTTCTGGAACATGTGTCTGAGCTTGATGTCAGTGAGAAAGAAAATAGAAGAACTGGAGAAGGTAAAAGAAATGCTCGACAAATGATTAAAGGATTAGAAAGTATGCTTTACAGTAAGAGCCCATTTAGCTTACAGGAACATGGCTAAAGGACTGTCTGACATAATTTGCAAGTATATTCACAGGAAACAAGTTTGGTAGGAGCTGCAATGTTGTTGACTTCCTTAGAACTTCAGCTCTGAACAGAACAGGTTTGCCTACGCATATTAACTGCAAAAATATAATGAGAATCACTGGACACGAATTTTGACTGACTTTGTTAAAAAAAAACTACTAGTATTTATTCAGACTGCAGTGGATTTTTCACAGTGAAAAATTAAAATCTTTTCCCAAATGACCTTGTTCATTCAAAAATTAGTTTAGGGAAGTCTCAGAGGAGGGTCTACAGTCAATGCAAGAATCGGGTGACGCCACCAGTATCCAGAAGATGTACAGCTGTAAGGAGACTGCATCTGATAATGCGCACTGGCTCAGTTTGGAATTGCTATTGCTTTCATCTAAACCCATAATGAAACTGGTTGTGCTTTGGGATTCTTCTTCCCTTCTCATGACCTCATCATCCCATACTATTTGGATAGTTGACAAGTTGTTTCTTGAGTTTTCTGCTAGATTTTAGTGTGTACAATATATCGGTATATTAATTGTCTCAGATACTCGGACAGCAGAAGTTTGAAGTGTGCCTCTGTTTCCGTATACATGTGAACCAAACGAGTGTGATAGATCATGCTCAATGCCTGTGCACAGTTGTCCAAGCAGCTGCTGGTTTTGAATTGCCAATCTTATCTCGAAGAAACATGTCTTGTTCAGTTCAGAACCAGGTAGCTTATCTCACCTCTGAGACTGCACATCAACCTGAGGTCTGAAGTGAAATGACTTCAGCGCTATCAGATCAATTTGCTGTGAGCAGCCCACATCACAATACCAGCACACATAATTCAGCTGGCTTTGGCAGTTTGCTCAGGAGAGAGCTAGGCCTACGTTTGCAGGGGCACTGAATTATTTCTTCTCTCTGGAGACGGAGAGTCAGAAAAGAACCCTTCAGGTCAGGGTTGAGGACTCAAAAGGAATCCAGCAATGAGGCGGCTAAATTTTACTTCAGTATGCTGGGAATTCAACACTTTTCAAGGCTAAAACAGTGAAGGTCAAGAGGCTAATCTTCTCAAAAACAGATGATGGTGGAAACTAATGTGACACATCCAAAGGTTGCAGGTGGCTCCCTGATTATCCTACTTAACAGTTACTTTCTCTTAGAGTCCTTTCCTTTCTTGGCAAATAGTAGCGTTTATTCTGTGAGTATCCAGTGGTGTGGTTGATCAGCTCAAGAGTTCTGATTTTCCTTTTTAGATACAAATGTGTTGCCCTTCACAAACTTATTTCATGATAAAGACATGCCTGACTATTTTTGACATTTAACGTACATGTAGCAATATGGGTAATATATTGTTTTCCTTTATTACTGACAAGTTTTGCTTTCCTTTCTGTAGCAATAAAAAGTAGCTTTAGCAGTACACCTGTCAAAATATTTACCTTCTAGGCCACCAAATTTAATGTCAGTATCTGCTTAGTATTTTAATTTCTGTTATCAATACCAGAGGAAAGCAGATGACAGTAAGACAGTACATTATACATCTCAAAAGCTACAATAAGGTAACAGTTTCAATTTGGGGCACATCTTGGGGTCTCCTCAAATGTATGCAAGTAATAAGTCAGATTGACAATGATCTTAATGCTTACAGAACTGCTGTATATATGTGCCACGTTTCTTTAAGGTAAAGAAACGTGCAGGTGTTAGTGCAGCACTTTTCAATGACTGCTTTGAATTGGAATCAATTTGGTATTGGTTTTACCTGGTTTTTAACCCCAGGTGCGATGAGTTTCAGACCATTAATAGGCACATATAAAGGCCCTCAAAAATTGCTAACGATTATCGCTCTGTTAGTCAAGCTCTGCAGAGTGAATAAGGACTGAAAAAGTTCAGAGAGGCTAAACTTTTGTCTCCTTTTTCCAGGTAAGCCTGAAAAATCTGGGGAAGGGGAACTTGTTTTGTAGATTAGCAAAAACTTCTTTGCCAGCACCATCATCTCTACCTCCTACTGTCAACCAGAGGAGAACTTTCCTTTTTCACCGGCGCATACTTGGTATTTTTCGGCAGCGTTAAGTGTATTATCAGCATAGGGGGTATGTCTATGCAGGGTGGGGAGGAAGGATAGAAAAGAAATCACAGATTTTGCAAATGCCGGAGATCTTGTATGAAAGAAGCATTATGGACAGGAGGTGGTTGGAATTATTTTGCTAAGCCCCCACCCGCCTCGCGTCCCTGCTCTTGTTATCAGCTCTGAGGCAGGGAATATCTATTCTCCTTTCACTTACCCACATTCTCTCTGACACCTTTCACTTACCCACATACATCGTGTTCCCCATGGAGTTTTTCATCTTGTTGTAAAAATGACACTTTCGGGGATATGACTGTAGAGGCTGAGATGTTGATTACCTAGCATTAATCATTTCTGGAAATAGCAGTCTCTAAAGATGCTAGTCCTCTGGTGTGCATGTAATAAGTATGGAGAAGGACAGACTGATAGCGTGTGTGGGACGGGGGAAGAAGAAACAGTACATATTTACTCTTGGCCATTTTGGCATTGATTTATCCTTTTGTGGTTACATTTTAAAAATATTGTTGACTTCCCACTCCAGTTAATTAATTAAAGGAGTTGTTCTCATTTGGTGGTGCTCTCCACTGGTTTCATTAATATGTAATGAAATTTCCCCTTGTGCCTTTATTGTCAATGTTTGAAAGCACATCTGCAGGGAAGGCTTTATACCATCAGGTCGGAATCCCACTTCCCTCTCGGCTGCTTCTCTCCATATTGATGGCATACAGGATAAACAGAACAAGTTAATTTGTAATCTTAGATAGAAAATGATAGCTGGACTGTTTCTGTCATTGAGCACTCTGCCAGTTTAAACAGCTGATTAGTCAGCTTCTGTGGAATCGATCTGAATCAGTTCCACCTGCGTGCACCCACCAGGAGCCACTTTATTGTAAATCAATCATTCTGAAAACATCTCACAAAGGGGCCAGTCCTCACTAACAAGCCATCAATTTAAACTGTCTGTCTAAAGCACTCTAGAAATTAGAAGTGCAACAAACATTTATTCTAAAATTATGGTGAAGTTGTTTGGTTGGTTGTTTTTTTAAGAAAAACCAGCCTGTAAATATTTGGTCCTGATGGTGATTTTCTTAGTTGTGGGGTGGTGGGGTTTTTTTTGTAATTCAAATGCATCAGGTCACTTTTCAGACATCCCAAAAGTGCGGGTGCTTTCTCATAGGGAAAAACAATAGGTTGGGAATTTTAACAACAATGGATGGAATGGATGGCCTTTATTACTAGAAGGCAACATTAACAGTAACTCAGAGACTTTATATCCTGCCCTTGTGCCCCTTGGGTGTTAAGATCGATCCCCAGAGTCAGAGAAGTTCTCCTTATTCTCTGACATGATGAATTGCTAAATTTTGCCTGTGCAGAGAGTGGGTCTTCCAGCTGGCAGTGGTTGGAGAAGCTGCCCCAGGGGGGACATACAGATATATGGCTTGGTTTCCAAACTCTTCCTTTAAGACACTTCATACTACCCTAAATAAAAGAGAGTGGAGAAGGTATATTCTACCTATTTTTTTTCTTTTCTTTCTTTCTTTTTTTTTTTTTTTTTTTTTTTTTTATTGGCCTGTCTGGGCATTTCACTTATGTCAACAAAAAAAGCTGTGAGAATCATGTTTTCAGGTTGAGTGCATTGTTTAGAATCTCTGGAGTCTTATTCAGCTTGAGAAAAAAATATGGCAGCAGTTTGCAAGGTGTAGTGCGAAATACTCCACATGACTTTATGCTGTGTAATTACACGCTGCCATAAGATTGCATTGTCAACACTGTGTCTGATTACAAGCTAATTGCTTAGTTACTAGTTTTGATGCAAAGACTCTCAGACACTTGCATATTAAACAAGTGTCCCATTCTTGGAAATAAGTCAAAATAAAAGTTCAGTGAGACCGTACGTGATTGTAGGGAAACTAATTTTACACTCTGATTATGCTGGGCCTGATCTATCTCGGGTTAACCCCAGCTGAAATCCTCTCAGTTATTTTAGGATATTTTGTAAAGATATCTCTTATCAAATATTGTAGAAAATCCACAGCACGTTTGGAGCTTCAGCTTCTCCCTCTTGCAGGGTTTGCATGTGAGGGTGTTTCATATGTTTAATATGGCTGTACATCTCCTTGTCTTCCAGCCCACATGTGTGACTTCTGCAATTAGTCTCTCTACTCAGCCTTATTTATTTTTTAAAAAGTGATAAATATGAACAAGGCAACATCAGCTGGTAATCCATGCTACCTTTTGACTCTTTGACTGTATGGATATCCCACCCCCAAACATACTATGTTACTATCAAAGAGTAGGGTTTGGGGAATTTGGGTGATGTGTCTCTTACAGGTGCTTTGCTAACACCCATTTGTGTGTCAACCAGACGTCACTGAGGGGGAGGCTGTGCCTCTAGATTAAAGCTGTGGAGCATGGCAATGCTCTCTTCCCCTTCCTGAGCACAAATCCTGCCTCTCCTTGCCCACTGCTCTCATGGAGCTCAGGAAGCCTCTTCCTTCTCCGTAGCAGAAATTCTTTTCAGCAATCTGTTAGAAGGGAGGCGAGTGAAAAGCTCTGCATTCCTCGAGCCTTGTCTCCCTCTGGCTTATAGGCTGCAGAGGGCAAAACATAAGAAAATGAAGTAATCATGTCTTTAGGTGTTGCACTCAAGATGCTCTGAAACCGCGGCAGGATTGATATTATGTACATTTGGAAGCTGTGTCAGAGCTCATTGATTTCTAATCCAAGTCATCAAACAAGAGAAACTGCTTTGGCAGGCAAGTGAGCTGTTTCTGGGCTGACAGAGGACAAGGTGCAGGGGGGGGCCTTTTTCCTGTATCAAAAGTTCCCATGTGACCTTTGCGGTGTTGGGGCTTTCTCACTTTTTTTCTTCAAAGGTATTTCATGTGTCTTTCTGGGCTGGCTCCTTTTAATGAGACTCCTGCTCCTCAGCTGACTTCCCATGTGTGCTGAGTCTGTACAGGTTCTCTCTTTAAATGTCTCACTCTAGTGTGACAGGCGTGTGCTACACAAGCAAGATGACCACTGTTCAGTTTTATCGCTCAGCTCACAATCTCACACAAGTAATATTTTTGTTAGTGTTGGCCATGATTTCTGTTTAATTTTTTTTGTACTATCTGATCATCAACAAAATCTCTCATTTGTAATCACAGTATTTATAATGACAGGTTTTGAGCTGAGCAGGAGTACCACATAGAAACTGTGTGAGAATAGTTATGGTTTCGTGAAAGGCAAATGATTTCAATACAGAGATGGAAAAATAGGGGGAAAAAAGTCCTTTTACACCTAGTTACGAAAATAATTGATTTCTGTATCTGTGTTATTTACTGTCTGCCCACTCCCTTCACAGGATTATGCTGTATATCCTTGCCCCAGTTCCATGGACCACCATCAGGGTGTGGATTATAACTTCTACCTTGTCCTCCTGTGGCTGCTGAAAATTTCCCATGAGCTAGCAAACTATGGGTGCAGTCAACGTATGTCCCTGTGAACGTAGTAGTGTATTTCGCCACCTTGGAATCATGAAAGTCTGGATAGTCTATTGTCATTGCCCAGAAGGTAAACTATATTATCCTTTGAAGCAGATATAATTACAGAAAATCTAAGCTAAATCATAAATGCACCATAATGATTTTAAATAAATGAAAAAATTGTACTTACAAATAACAGAAACTTCTAATTACCAGAAGGGTGACATTTGTTTAAATACCTGATCATGCTACCCTGATCCTTTGTAAAAATGTGGTCAGAAGAAAAGTTTGAGAATTAAAATGAATGGTAATACTGGATACTAAAAACATATTGTAACTTTAAACGGAATTGATGTTCTGACTCCTGAAGATGATATCGTGCTATAGACACCTGGTCTGTCACCAGGGCTCCCAGGATCAACAACAACAGAAATAATAACGCGTTTTTACCCATGACTAAGTTTGTTTTTTCAGCTCACAAAAGTCATGCTGCCAATAATGTTCCCAAATCCTGTGCTTGCTTTTTCGTACAGTTGCCTACTATCCGGCACTGAGTTCTGTCCTGTCTGTGAAGAAGGATATGGTTGTAATTTGGTTTATTACTACTATTTTAATATGACAATCCCGACGACTTTTACAGTGTGTACTTGCTTGATACTGCATATGGAATGCCTCACCATAGACACTTGATGATCATCATGAAAGCTGTCTTGGAGATAAAGGGAGGAAGGAGAAGTTATAGAGCAAGGACGTGTCTGCTTGTAGTAATCTCGGAGTAAAGGAAATGGGGAAAAAAATAGTCTGGAACAGTTGTGTACCTCAAACTCAGTACTACAGAAACGTATGCAAATAGTTGAAAGCAGTGCAATTCTGATTCTGAAAGTACAGTACAGCTTAAAGGAAGCCAAGCTATGCCCATAAGCACAGGCTTAATGAGATGGTGGCATAAGCTAGCAGAAACACTGACGTAGTACTGGAACCCTGACACAGGCTGGTTTGCCCAGCTCTGGTATCCTGATATCAACAGAACAAGAGGGAATGGCCTCAGACTGTGCCAGGGGAGGTTTACGCTGGTTATTAGGAAAAGTGCCTTCACCGAAAGGGTGGTCAAGCATCTCAACAGGCCACCCAGGGAGGCGGTGGAATCAGCAGCCCTGGAGGTATTTAAAAAATGTGTAGATGTGGTGCTTGGGGGCATGGTTAGTGGTGGGCTTGGCAGAGCTGAGTTAATGGTCAGACATAATAATCTCAGAGGTCTTTTCTAACCTAAATGATCCTATGATCCTACTGTTCTTCTTACAAGATGAGAATGTATTAATGGGTTGTTATTGGTAGTTCTGCAAATTATCTTTGACATATCGCATTAATGATGTGGTGACCGCTGGGTGCTCATAAGGATCTTGTTTCATTACAATAAGGAAAATGTTTAAATGAACAGTGCATTTCAGTATCTCTTTCCTGAGTTATTTTTTGCTAATTAGGACTTCTTTCCTCTGTGTCCTTTATTTGTTGGTGCTGAGTGCTTTGCACTACTTTGCTAGTAAATTTTTTTACTATTGTCTTGCTGCTAGCTAGCAAGAATGTTGTGCATTGATATTACTGGACTGTGCTCAGGGATGACAGCAAGAGGGTGCAAACACAGGGGTTTTTTTTTATTAATGACAGCGATTTCTAGAATGTATAAACTGGAGGATAAAGATGACTAAAAGTGCAAACATGGTTACTTTCAGATTATTTCATTTCCTCGTCGCAGGATGCTGCGTTATCATAAACTACAGTTATAATGCCCACGTTGAACTGATACTGAATTGTAAATGCAACAGTTGAAAATGTAATGAAAATTACAACTACTATATGGTGAAAAAATATTTTCATAGAAAGAGATGTCATTAGGCTATTGAGGGAGATTGTTGATATCTGTAGGCATCTAGCTCACAGTAGCTACTTGTGAAAATCAGATTTGCTAAACCTCCCTGGAGACTCTAGTTTGACCCTAGTGGCTGTTTTACTGGCTGTGTTTCAGTGCGTTTTAGGATTAAATGGGACAACTGAACACAGTGTAATATACAGAGACATCTATCTTCCCTTCCCCATCAAACAGTTGATGCATTATGGATTTTTTTTTTTTTTTTCATGCTTTTGATTGGGAAACCAGTAAGGAGCTGACTAGCAAAGACAGACTAATGTGTTTGATGGGGCAGAGTGGTTTTATTGAGCATAACAAGTTGCTTTTTCTTTGGGACCCTGGTATGTGAGATCCCACCGTGGGATGTGCATGCTGGCAATTTGAGAGACTGTGCCAATCTCTCCTGAGATGTCAGAGTTCCCTTGCGTGAGATGTTGACTTCCCTAGCATAAAGCAAAGCCCTGGGCACATCTGCCTTTCCAACAGCTGCCAGCATCTGGAAAGGCTGCATTAACCAAAATAAAAAAGCTCAGAAGTGCAAGGAATTGCACTGCAAGTAAGTGAAAGTTATTAGCATGATGATAGCTTGTGCACAAGGGATCAAAGGGCTGGAAAATGAAAACAGCTCCATCTGTTCTTGCAAAAAGGAACCTAAGCAGAAAATCACAAACTTCTTACTGTATTTAGTACATAAGTTGTATGTCCCCTTGGTTGGCTTACTTTGATTTCCAGTATAAAAAAAGACACTTCAGTAAAAGAGTGCAAAACTTCCATCATTTTAATCCATAGTTATCCATATTTTTTCCTAGTGCATCAGTGGTTAGAACACATTCTGTTGTAGCTCACCCACACTGCATACATAGTATAGCATTGAAAATGTCTCCATTATATGCCATTTGGGGCTTCATATTTATTATTTTGCAGCATCAATTGTGCTCAGTTTGCAAGCAAAATAAACTATATTTACTTTAAATGCCAATTCTGCAAATTCGACTTGGGAACTGGGAATAACAGTGTCTTGTTGGAACTGTATTTTGACCCTGGCAATAAAAGTCGAGAATTGGCAGAAATTTCCATATCTCAGTTGAAGCAATTCTCTAGTCCAAAGTCTAAATAGGGAACATATTTCAAAACAGTATAGATTATGTGTGAAATAAAAAGGGTTGTACTCCAGTCACTATGGTATTTCAGAGCCAGTTGAGCTACAATAATAAAATGCGCTGAAATGTATTTATATCAGTCAAGTAAGCAGATCTAATTTAGGATACACGTACAAGAAAAGATAAGTAAACTCTGTTCTGTTACTTTGGTTTAAGTCTTTTATTATTCATCGATTTAAACTGAGTTTCTGTGGACTTATCCCGTGTAACTGCAATCACATTCAAGTCTGTGAAGTAAAACTCAACATTGATGTGAACGATGATCTAAATTATATTACCTGATCATTTATGTCTTTTTGAGCAACTAAAGCTTGATGAACTTCTTATCGATGCTATTCACATCCCAACACATTTTGACCCAGACTACTGTCTAACATGTGTAGCCATTTATTTCAGGTTATATATTAACACATTTGACTTCAAGTGGGCTACTTCAGCCTCCTTTTGGCACTGTACTGTAACAGCGTTTTGTGGTTTAACAGAATTTGGACTGAAGGCTGAGGGCAGTGAGAATTAAAGACAAGAGGATAAAGATGATAGGATATGGAAATCTGTTTAATTTTAAAAAGGCACCAAATGGTGTCTTCAGAAGCTCTTCCATCATATCCTTTGCTTATATTAGAAATCCAAATCTAATCTTTATCTCTGATGAAGACCTTCATCAAAGCATGTTGGCTTATTTGAGAAGAGTTTGTTTTTTCTCAGGTCTCAGCCAGTAGTTTTTTGGATAAGGTGGACTGTTTGCTGTATTAAAAAGCAAAGAAACTGAACTGATCTTGGGAAGCTTTGTATTTCTGTTATTTACAGATATGATATTATTATTGGACTAAATGCGGAGCTGTGTATAAAGAGAAATAACTCTCTGCTTAGGCATCCAGTCCAACACAGTGCTCTACAAAAGACTACTCTATTAATTACAAAATATATTGGTCTCACTAGCAAGAGCTACAAGACTGATCCATCCTCCTCAGCAATGAAAAATCAGACCGTCTAAAATGCTAGTACGACAACAATGTATAGTTTTGGACCTAAGAAGTGCAATGACAATAACTATAAAAATCCCCATTTATGGGGCACTTTATCAAACAAACATCTCAAGGCATCACAAAATAAAACCATAAGAAAATGAAATCAAACGGAGCTGTGGGTTTGATTGAAGGGAAATCATTGATCCTTATTCCTAAAAGCATAATGGAAAAAAAACCCCGCTTCATCTCTTGAGGTCTAGCATAGAAGTTAGAAATCTGCTTCAAAGGCCTAGTACAAATATCCTGGAGACAATTTATTTTCTTGCTGATTCTAGATTTGCTCTGGCACAGCACAAAATAGTGTGCCTCAAACGGTAATTGAAACTGATTCGGAGAGTATGGTTACCACCCTCAAGTCCAAAAGGTTATTAGTGATTATAGAAACCATACCCTAAATTTGAGGAATAGTGCAAGAGTTTAGCTGAGATAATTTCTTATCATTTAGCGATTTTTCTCTCCTTTTTTGATGTGTCACCTTCTCTCTTTGCTTCAGATTCATGCAGGTGGCTCTACTATATGACTATACCAAGTCAGAAAACAGTTTTGTCCTTTTCCCTGCTTTCCGAGTCCCAGGTTCCTCTCTGTTGATACTGGGATTCCTATCCTGCTTCCAGCTGCATGATGTAATTATGTCTGTAAATCCAAGCACAACCCTTTTTGTCCTTCCTTTATACATGAGAGCAGGCACGCTGTCAGTTTTCCCGTTGGCAGATATACTAGGTGAAGACACTCAAATCTAGAAAATGCTATCACTAATGACTCATTCCACTGCCCACAAGTATATGAGTTAGGAGGAAAAAAGTTCTATCAGTCATTCCTGTAAATTTCTTCTAATTTAGAGTGAAGCACGTATTAATCAACAGGGCTTTCAAAGATAAAGAAAAGATTAATATATAGAAACCAGGGTATTGTTGATGCTTTATGTTTCAGTATCAGAAGCAAATTTTGTTAGATAAACGTAAAGCAAAAATATACACAAAGTCTTTATGCAAATACTTTTTGAATAGAAAGAGAAACAAAATGTATTTACAAGGCTGGTAAACTTTTTTAGCTGGGCTCTAAGTACATATATTTAATATTGGAAAAAACTTTATATGGAATGTATTTTTCCCCTTCAAATATCAATTCCTACAATTTGATACAGACCTATCTTCAAAAGCTTTTTACTGTAATACTGTGGGCCAGGCTGCGGAATAAAAGCGACAATTCTAATTTGAGTAGTTCTTCCTGTCCAGAAGAGTTGAAAAATTATTTCCAAAATACTTAAAATAACAAAAGACAGTTACGCATTTTGGAAAGCAAAAGCTGTTATCAGCAGGCTTTTTTTCCTTGGGTATACCTGGCTGGGTGTTTGGAGTCTGGGCAGGTGGAGGTTTGGTTTTTCATGCATTTTTTTTGTTGTTACTTAAAAGTCTTTAAAGATTTTTTTAATCAAGGTTTTTTTTCTTAATAAAATCCTGAATTTTGAAGCCACGGGTACTCAATATGCTGGCTGTTTATGTTTACATTGATCGATATCCCCTCATAAATCCAATGAGATGATAATAATAAGGATAATGACATAATAAGGATAATACTTTGACATAATAATGATAAAACCTGCATTTTTTTCTTTTTAATTTTCAGTTAGTTGTGATTTAAAAGTTGAAAGCTTATGCAAGTAAGCTCACGGATAGCAATCTACCACTATTGTGCTACCAGATGTTATTGCTATTTGAGGACTCCTATGGGTTCCTTACTGTAATTGCTAGAAAGTATATGCCAACACCTGCAGTGACAAAGATCCCTGAATGGAGTTCACTGTAATTAGCTTATTGTTCAGAGTGTGAAGTCATGAATAATAAGTCTTCACTGAATTCAGAATAAGATTGTGATTATTATTTTTTTTCCCCCACATTTCTAAATGTGTAATTGTTTGTATCAGTTTTACTGGTGCCATTGATAAGGAAATACTTGAGCCGTAAGGTCCCCAAAAGTGCATCTGAACCAATAATTGATGCTTCTTCTGAGTTTAAGTTAATATTTATTTTATTGCCACTGATGTCTAGGAGAAGAGGTTCTGTATTTAGAGAGAAAGTAAATACAATTTCTGGACATCTAAATCTGTCCCATTCATGCATTTAGACAGCCTGGATACTGTCTCACCAGGGGCTGATGCAGTGGGAGCTCCAACTGTATCCTCTATCAGTGGCTCAGGACTCTGAAACAGATACACTGTACGGAAAGAGTTAGAATGAAGGTCTAATAAGTAGTATCTCCAGAATGGCAGTAGGAATACTCACATGGCTCCTGCAACAGCAAATTGAGACCAATGAAAAAATAGACACTGACAGCTGAATTAATTCCAGGTTTTAAATTTTACAAGAAAAGTATAAGAAGTCCTTTGGCAATGACCCCAAAGAACCTCCATCTTACCTTCAGGCAACCAGGAACATTGCCTTGATGGGTTACAACTGCTAAAATAGAGGTTAAAGCTTTCCTGGCTCAAAGCCTACGCTTCATGAACTTCAGTACCATGAACACAAAGAATGGGCCAGACAAAATCGGCAGGACACTGAGTCCAGAGACTGCCACAGATTTTGTGCTAGATTTTATGGGTCCTGGTCACACAAAATTAGCTGAGCCAAACCCGAATCAAGTGCTTCCTGAGGCTGAAGGTCAGCAGATGTAGCTTTACATCTCATCTGTGATACCAGCGCAGCTGGAGAAGCCTGTATGCTAACCAAGTGCTACAAGCTTCCTCTGTGCCTATCCCTTGGATGTAGCATGGGTTGGAAACCTATAAATCCCAGCCTTTCAGATAGTTCGCGTGGCTGTCTCAGCCACAAACTGATTGACAAAGCAGCTGTGGGAGTCTTTGCAAGATCCCTAACAGAAAAAGTCAACCCTTCTTTCCATGCTTAGTGGGATGTCTATGTTGAATATCGGGTGTAATGAATAGGCAATAAGCTCAACAGAGCTTTCCATCAATGTCCTTTTCTTCAGGTTCAGCATCCATTGATGTTTCTCCCATGTTTACTTGAATAATCTGTTACCTTCAGTCTTCTTTATTTGTATGACCCCAGACGTTGCATATGCAAGGTAAACAAAGACTTCTGTAAAGTCATCATCATTGATGAGTTTCACCAAACTGATCAGTCCAAACTGCATTAAGCCTGTTGTGTGAATTTTGGCTGAGTTCAACCCTAGGAACTGTTCACTAGAAGACTGATGACTACCCAGGCAAACAGTGCTTATGCCAAGTGACAGTCCAGAAAAAGAAGCTGGTGATCTGTGCGAGGATTGTATTTTGTTGTTCAGCAAGATAAACATTTATACAGAAAAGCCTATAAACAGGCTTGACTTCTCCAAATTTGGAAATAAATTTCACTTCTGTAGATTTTAGAGAGACTTGCAAAAGAGCAGATCTGTTTTACTAAAGTTAATGAACAAACGTCCCTTTTTTACTCATCAAGACAATTTAATCTCTAAGCTATTAATTTAAAAAATATTTTTTTTTAGTCAAAGCACATATTAAAACGCTAATGCTTGTGGATTCTGACAGTTTTGTAGTAAGTTTCTGTAAAAAAAGTGGTTGAATTTTATCTAATTTGAAGTCAATAGAGAACCAGAAAGAAACAGATTCCTGAACGTATTTTGCAGCAGTTGCAAACACTCATTGAATTCATTAAGCATTCATTAATATTCATTAAATACCCTTGCTGGAAAATAAGTCACCATCAAGAAGTACTATGCTGAGTGTGTGTACTGATAGCTGGAAATTTTACCTCTAGATTAATTATAGAGATTACAATAGGTTTTCCTTACTTTTCTGATCCAAATACACCGATATAAACAAACCTCTATTAACTTCAGTAACCTGTTAAAGGAAATTGCATTTCAGGTCTCTGGGACCGTTCTTTAGTTGTACATCAGGCTTGTTTGCACTAACTGATAGGGCATACTCAGAACAGTAGCAAGGGGGACACGAAAGGGTGCTCTCAGGTTCTTGCTGAGGCAGAAAGATCACGAAGGTGCAGGTCTTGGCCCACCTGGTTGTCTTCTTCGGCTTAGCAATGGTGGATCCAAAATATTGACAAACAACAGCCAGCCTGCATAGGCATAAGATATCAGCTATCTTAGAGATGGTAATTTCCTTTTTTTTAATTCACACTGGAAAAAAGCAATGCTTCACTGAGGCAAGCCTTATATAATAAAATCCAGTTTGACAAAGTTCTGCCCGAGGCAGGTGCCCTACTCTAAACTTTCAGTCCTACTTTACATCCTTCTCTTATATGTCTACAATTAATATAATTTCTTGTGGCTCCTAGATTATCACCTTGTAGGACCGTCAAGAAAAAAGACCATTTTTGCCTTATTGGGTTTGATGGAGTTGTGCAAACATGCAGTTTTTCCTTTTGCAGTCATTCATATCCTTCCGTGGTTGTCATACTGATCTGCATGGCTGGAGAAAACATCAAAAATATTCTCTCCCAACAGAAACTAAGAAAATTAAAAGATCTTATATTGTTCTTATTTAGTTGTGACATTGTTAAAGAAAATCTGTTTGGGGCTTGAAATGGAGCTTCCCATTAATGACGGGTTAAATATGAAAGAGTCCAAGGACTTTCTGCCCTAAAAGAGGGATTTGTCACATGGACAGTTTGAGAAATCTACATTTTCATAATCCTCTATTTTGGAAGGTAGCGGTCCTTTAACGACTGATTTTAATGGCAAAAAGACTTCTACTCGTAACTTTATGATGTTCTCTTTTAACACACCTCCTTTTGCAGTATAAGATCTTTTTAATGACAATGAAACATACATGCAATGTTTATGGTCTGATTTAATGCCTTTTTAAAATGAGAAAGTTATTAAAACACAAATCATGTTGCAGCTAATAAAAAATGAGGGGAGTTGCAGGAGTAGAGGCCCAGTCAGGAAGCTGTGGCTCTTTAATGCAGAAATATTTATCGTGTGATGCTATGAAATCAATCACAGGGACTAGTTTTTTAGTTGTTTACTGAGGCCTATATGGGAGGAGTGAGGTTCAGACTAGATGCGTACAATACATGGGATTCTGCACTTGCACTGGAGTCTTACATAAAAACCGTGTCTCAGAATGCTTCAAGGAATTGACTCCAGTTCCACAAATTGACTCCAATACAATGAATGAGTCGCAAATTACTAAATTGCCATTTGCTCATACAGTTGCTAGAACATTTAAGAAGAGGATACCTAAGCAGTCAGTGCTGTGACATATGGATGCCTGTGAGAGCAGCCACACTTAGTTTGGGGTTTGAAAGCAGTGGGGACAGATCTGGGACATGTGAGTGGAGCAAGGAGGAGAGAGAAATGGGAAGCTGAAGTAGCTAAGAGTCCTTTGAACTGATTCTCATCGGTTTTGTAGCTTTACTTAATACCAAGAGGCGTCACCATTGGCACCAGTATGGAAGAACCAATAAGGGGAAAGAAGAAGGGGTGTACACCAAGAAGGAAAAAAAATATATATATGTATTTTTTTATGCATAGGTCCATCAAAACCTGGCAGCCTGCAGTGATAGGAGAGATACATAATATGATAAAGCTTGGTAACCGGCATGTGTGATTGAACAAACCAATGAAGAGATAACATTTGAAAGCTTTACAGCTTGGAAAGCTGTTAGCAAGCTGGTGTCCCCTTCATCATTTTTAATTTTACTTTTACTGCCCTTCATTTGCTTTGACGGGTTGATGTTGCCATGGTGCAGTTGAAATTCTCATAAAAGTGCTGTTACCCTTTCAAGATGGCTATTTTTTCCTAGGGTTTATACCACATTTTATAGTTATGTCAGAAGGTTTACTTGGTTTATGAATTCTCCAAGCTCTGAGACTGCTCTAAAAACTCTGGGTTGCAGTTCAGCTTTTGCCTTTTAATTTGTGAGATTTAACAACCACTACATCAGTGTGTTATATCCCTGCATAATTAGAAAACTCATTTTAAATGTATCCTTTTGTTAATAAGGGTAAATAAAATTTCAGCTTGTCCCTTGCCTTTTTGATCTGTAGCTTCTTTTAAAAAAAAAAATCCAACAAAAAAGTAGACTTTTTTTTCTGACTAAAACTATGTGGTTCCTTTTCATACTAATCCCCCAACTCTTAAATGATTTATCTCATGTAGGAAAATACTTTTAAAAGTTTTTTTTACTCATATGAAATACCATACCCAGTGTTCATAGAGATACTCTCATGCTTGCAGTGGAAGTTGATTCATGTCAGATGTGAATTGCTCCCCTGGTGCTTTTGCAATCACAATTAATTTCCCGTTTTGCTTGCTCTGTAGCAATTCAGGTTAAGAATCTATGGAGTGAAACTCTTGCCAATGGTGTTACGAGTTAAACTTTTTGCAAGATGTTTTTTAAAACTAACGTACACACTTTGATAAACCTGAAAGCCTGTTGGTCATTAAGAGCTGTGCTATAGGAATCCTACTCAGTGTGAACAACAGGCCAACTTCACAACTTGAGTGGAACTTTGGAGTCAGAAAGGATGAAAAGGGCAAGAGAGACTTTTCTAGACTTTACATTAAAGTCTAGAAAAATTATTCATGAGAGATATGCCCTGTAAGGGCAGCTGGTGAGATTTGTTCATTAATTTCCATTTCTGTTATTGTTTTGGAAGAACATGTGAATTCAGTGAGTGTGCTGTAGCTGGCTGTCATAACGATAATGGTGCTGAAGAAAGGAAAGAAAGTTTCAGACACGACTCTATCATTTATTGAATTGGTATTTATTGTCTTTAGCGGAATTAGAAGCAAAATTTACAAGCTCCAATTTTGCTGCCTTTTTCAAAAAGCCCTTCTGTAAGGCTCTGGGAAAGCTATTAAGCAGTGTCATTAAAGGCAGCACAAACTAATGCAGAGAAGAATGCAAGTTGCACCTGGACATCACTTTTGAATAATCAGAAATTTTGACCTACTTGGACCTGGTTGGCTCCAATTTCTGGCACTAGCATAAAATTAAATGAGCAAACAATGTTTACATGTCAAATATGAGTCAACAAGTAAACAGATTAAGAGCCAGAATTGGCATCTTAATACTACAGGTAGTATCAGATACATCAATTCTTGCAAGTACTTTACTGAAACAATGTGCTGAAGAGCAACAATTAGGCATCCTTTTGCTATGCTTTGGGGAAAAACTAAATAAAACCTCAGATATCTACACGTCAGGGAACCTACATTGTGTAACTGTAGTCCAGCTCTAACAGGAACAGCTATTATTAGTGCCTTTCACAGCTTTGCTTTTATTTCCTTTCGCTTACCTGTTTCACACTACAGTGTACTGAGCAGTACTTTCATAATATGCATTATATTTGTGCATAGCACAAGGACTGTTACCTCATGTATGACTGAGTTATATCCTCTCAGTAGTAGAACAACTCAGCTAGTTTTTCTAAATTTATTATGCACTGAAGTAGTTGCCCCAAAAATTGAATGATACATTTTAAACTCTGGAATTTAGAAGAAAGCTTGTCTTTGGAAGAAGATTAGAAAATTGCATCTAGGGATGCGAGTTGTCCACCTACAGATTTGATCAGGTTGGCTGAATAAGGATCTTCTATTTGCTCCTATTTGCACTTGTAATTTAGGGAGAAGCGAAAGGGAAGTGAAAAACAAATGTTCTTGATTCAAAAGTGTTATTACAGCATGAAGTGGGTTTTTTTCCTCCTAAGTTAATAGGTTTGTTCCCATCACCCTTTCCAGAGCCCCATGCAGCTCTATATTGTTATTTTATTTTGGCTGAATGATAGTTTAAATGTCATTGTAATCATGATCTGTCCTTAAAACTGCATCATTTTGTTTTGCTCTGTTGTTAAATACTTTCCTCCTTAATTGCCTTTTCATTCAACCAGGAGACTTATAATGGCAACCACTGCACAGCTGAAAAACAATTCATTGTATCAGTCACAGACTCTCATAATGGAGTACCTTAATAAGAGCAAGTTCTGTACTTCTTGAAGGCACAAGATAAATTAGGTTCGTAGTCCATTATTTGAACAAGGGTATCTGACTTATGGCAAATCTATCTGAAAGAGTATTGTAGAATTGTATTTTATCTTTAAGAAATGTGTTTTCTAAAAGTAAGATATTTACTTCTGTTGTGGTAAAGGATTTAAACAGAAGAATTTCTCTCTAATGTTTGTTGAATCATAGTAGAATGATGAGGTAGAACACAGCCATACATCAAACAACCAATGTGGAAAACTTAGAGTTGTATTTTATTTCAGGAGGTAAAGCTGAGCACAGAATGCCCAATGGTTTTGCCAAGAGCACTCTCTCTCTTCCTTATTTACCAAGCTATATATACAATGAAGAAGGTGACAGCACTCTTAAACTTTTTCTACTGCTGAAATTTACAGATGTGCACATTTACTTTTACTTTTGTAAAGAAGATCACAGCAGCAGTGCTGGAGATTGCATTTCTCTAGCTCTGTATGCTATGCAGCTGTAATGTAAAGAGAAACCAGGCAGTTGTTCAGCGGCTGGTTTTGGTTGTTCTTTATTTTTTTTTTTTCTGTAGGTGCCCTATCAGTTTGTTCTCTTTGCCAAGTAGAGAGCTGAGAATGAGTGAAAAATAGAACTCTGCTTTTCTTCCCAAGCCTATTTTGTTTTTGGTTTTGGTTTGTTTTTGGTTTTTTTTTTTTTTTGGGGGGGGGGGGGGGGGTGGCATTCCTTGCCGTGTAGTAACAGCTAACAAGTACCACAGGAAGTATTTAGTCTGGTGGCCATATTCTAATGAGGACTCTTCTACCTTCAGCATTTAACTGACATTAAGAACTCATGTTTTGAGTGCCTGTCAGGCATCATCAAACAACCACTGGGTTTTAGTATGACCTGGAAGGGATTCAGGCTTACAGTTTAACACCTGAGAAATGTTATAATGCATTGAAATTTCCTGTACAAGCTCCTTTGGTTTTGGCTCAAAGAACACAGATTCAATTGTCTCATGTATGCACTTGCTATTAATCTTTACCAGAGGTGTCAAGAGGTCAACTGACCCTTTCTTGATATTTCTTGATCCACCACTAGGACACAGATAAGATTTGAGGCAATCGGTTACTCTTTATACAATGTTTCTTAAAGTATAAATGGGAAGGAGGCTTACTGTGAGGCTTCCATCTTATCAACCCCTTCATTCAACTGCCTTGGTGTCCTTGGTTGGCATTTTGAACTCCTACTCCCGGAGTAGGGCTATTTCACTTAGAACAAATAGGTGAGAGATCAGGTAAAAAAAAAAAAAAAGAAAAAAAAAAAAAGTGTTTATTGTAAGGTTGTAGATCTCTGTTTTTGCTATCTTATCTATTACTGTACTTCTGTGAGCATTTTCACTTTCTAAATACTGAGCCAATGAACTGCACTAAATCACGCATGGTCTCCTTGGTCCTAGTGAGAAGACATTCTGTAGACTGAATACCAAGTCAGTGAGATACAGTGGAGATTCAGGACCTAAAGCAAGGTGAGTCAGTAAACCCAGTCTGCAAATGGGTCTACTAGAAGTAGGGTTTGATAACCATCACACTTAAGAGGAGTTAAGTTCAGTAGTGCAGTTTCTCCCTGTCATGGATACAGAGTGCCTACCTGACAAGGTGGAGATAATGGACCACCTAAGTCCTTCTGGTAAAGCAGCATTGATTGATTCAGAGTAGTGGAAATGTGATGTTGTAGGCACTTGTACTGATCATTGGAAATTCTGCTGTAGAAATTGTATATGTGGAAGCAGGAAGACCGAGAAAACCCTTCCAACTGCTTCTCCCAGCTATTAAGGATCCATAGCTATTGGGTGCATTTCTCCTCTTTCTCTCCAGAATAAGGGAGCAAAGTTCAGCTCTTTCCTAAATACTGGGCCAGACACCATGATGCTATCACATCGGCAGCATTGTGCTCTGTGTCCTTTGAGTTGCAGATGCAGACTTCTGGCCTAAGGACCTGTAAGCACAATTAGGAGGGCTGTGAATCCATATATAATTATTGCTGTTGTTGCAAGACATCTGACCTTTAAAACCTAAGTTTATGAAGCCACTTTGGGAACAGGCTTCCTGAGTTGTGGAAATAATTAACGCCTTCCCTTGTTGAGACTTTTGATTTGCATACGGTGCTCCTCCCTCTACTATTTCTCTGTGCTTTGAGTGTCTCGTAGGTCAATCTGTCTTCTATGTGCTTTCCACTTGTTCAGGGTGGCAATAACCAGCTAACACATTTCCTTCTATATGTTGGTGTTTCAACACATGTGACTCTTCTGTAATGTAGCCTTGCGGTAAGTTCATCTTTCTAGCCTCTAGAAATATATTTTTACCAACTGAGATTTCAGCTGAAGTTCTGGATTGTCTCATGTCCTGAGGAGATAGATGCATCTTAGTCTGTACAAACTTAAATAAACATAAGATTGGGGGTGAAAAAATGGCTTTCTGAACAGATGAAAGAAATGTGATGCTTGTTGTATTGCAGCATGAGGGACCGACAAGTCTAAAATAAACATGGGCATTCAATAGATCAGTGTCTGCAGTTACAATAATGGCTTTTGTCGGTAAGATGCATAGAAAATTCTATGGAGAACCCTCTTGAATATGCCAGTAAAGACAATTTCCAAGATGCACAAAAGTTCTCCATAAAGATTCCAGCCTAATTTCTTGCACTTTGAGACATGCCAGTAGGAGTACTACTTTTGTTAGACTTTCATTACGTTTATTTATGGTAATATAGACTCTTTCCACAATGTGGAAATGTTATCACAACTTCTTACAATTTTGAGTGTTTATTGTTACTTTCTGAGGAACCCCTTTCTCTGAACGGACTGAGGCCCTGTTGTTTTAGCACATTTGTATATTGACAAGTAAACTTGTCTCTGGACGAGTCTCTGGATCTCTGATGTGGTTGACATGACATTACCTCTGCAACTGAATATTTTACAGTTCTAAAACTTCTACTGGCATCCAGTATCAATAATATGATTCAACACAGGAGAAAATATATGGCATCATGGTGGGAATAGAGGCAACATTATTGTTAGAAAAAAATATTCTCTGGAGGAAAAAAAATCACTAGTGTTGATTTTCCTTCAGAAACTTAACAAAAAAGCATTATATTTGCCATATGATTTAGACCTCATCTTATGCTTTAATAGTATCCTGTTGACCTCAGTCATATTAATTATTAAATTATCTATAATGCCTTTGTATTATAAATGGCAACATTATGATTACAGCAACAGTTGAACATAGGGTCAGCGGTGCTAGATCTGACCTTCAGTTTTATGTGTGCATGGATGTTACTGTAGCGGCCCTCTGATCTGCAGGTTTATACACTGGAAGTAGTAATACTAGACAGACAGTGTTGGCTTCTTTGTCTAAAATATATGCTTCTCTGGGTTGGGACAATGATGGAGAATTTTGGGCTGATCAGTGTTCACAGGTTCGAGTGTTTGTTTTGCCTGATTTTGCTAGGCTGCTCTAAATGAAGGATAGTTTAGTCCAAACAGTAGATACAAGGAATTTGTCCTGCTTCATTTCTGAATCCTGGGATAGTAATTTTGTTCTCAGCTTTTCCTCTCCAGTCCCTGTTGTATATTGAGGTGTCTGTGCCTGGTTTTATATCCAAGGCTTCCTAAGATTAGAGTTTGGAGATCCTGGAAATGTGTTTCTGGTGAAGATTTTTTTTTTTTTTTTTCTTGAAGGAAATTTATCATGAATAGCTGGGTGGATTCTGGTGCAGCTGAAGTGTCTGATACCAAGGCAAATGACAATGCTTGAAAATGATGGCCATGAAATGCAAGTACATTGCAAATCACTCAGCTGCAGAGTCTTGGAATAAGAGCACCGCAGAGCTGATGTATGGACTGATGTTGCCATTTAATGTGGTTTCCCAGCAAACCTTTCATAAAATTCATGACTGTAGCTGACCTCTGTTACTGTGTTCCTCTTCGGGGGGGGGGGGGGGGGGGGGGGGCGGGGAAGGCTATAACCCAGCTCTCTACGGCAGTGCACTGAAAAGTGATGTGTGATGTGAAGCAAGGTGAGGGGAATCATGTTCACTTCACCACAGACACCAGAGGTGAGCCTGTAGTCAAACAGTTGATTAAATGTCACAGCTTATTCGACAGTCTTCCAGGCTGACAAGGTTCTATTCTGACCAGCTTCAAACTAAGACACTGATTCAAATCACATTTTCTACCACGTTCACTCCACCGCCAGTGTTGCTTTACACCTATGAAAGTAAAGGCAGGATGGGCCATCACCTGCCAGCAGGAAACACACAGCTGCTTTATGTTATTATTACCACAAAATACAAGACAAGACACTGCTTACAGTATTCTTATAGTATTTTGCTCTTGTATTAGATATAGTTATTCAGCTTCTGGTTTATGCATGGCTGTGAGTGCTGATGTTTTCTGAAAGCAACAAATCTGGCCTGTCCTGGAAAGTCTTGGCTTCTTGTGTAAAAACTGGTGTACGATTTTTCACTTCCACTATAGCTTACAGTCAAGGGACAGTCGCTGATACTTGCATGTGAAGTTAACAAGTGCCATAGCAAGCTGAAAAAGGGCTGGCTGGCATGGTCATGTCCGAGCCACCGCCGAGAGAGTGGGAAAGAGTGTGGGTGGGGGGAAATGTGACAGCCGGAGGTGCTCAGGTACCATGAAAATGCGAAGAGGCAAAGAGTACCCAGTCAGACAGATGGCATGTTTAAAAGGGAGGGGAGGCAGATGTTTTCTCCCTTCCTCTGTGTAAAATAGTAAATCAAAATCCGCCTTCAATTCCTACTTCCTTGTCTTTCAACTTCCCACCCTCCTCAGAGTTACGAGACCTGAGAAGGCAGAGTCTTTCATATGTAAGATGATTTCCACAGTCTGGGAAATGGAAAATTAACAGCTACCAGCGCACACCTTTGTCACTATCACCGGCTAAAAATAATTTAGCCCTTCCATTCCCTCAGATCAAATTAATAAACCAATGTGTGCATGATGCTTTTGTGAATCGCTACCCTCCTGATGAAAATGATTTGTGAATACAAATTGAGGGTACTACGAGTCTCCTAAGCACCTGAGTGATCTTGATACCCACACTATCTATCAGTACAGCATGCCACATTGTATTTGCTTCTCTAGGAGAGTGATGTATTAGTCCCTAAAGGTCTGTGGTACAGTCGAGATCAATTGCTTTCTTCTCCCTAACTCTACCTTGTCTCTTCCAGTGCACGTGTGTGCGTCTGTGTGTGTGTATAATGAGAGAGGTAAGGCAGGAAGAAGATGTGGAAAAAAGCATGTTTCTTTAGAGGAAAAGAATATCTCTTGTCGTATTTCCATGATGATGAGTTAATGATGTAGGTTTTACCTGTTGAACAATGTGCCTAAAGTTTTTTTCATATTAGCTACCAAAACTGTTCTTCCCAGTACTGATCTGGTAATATGCGTTGGCAACTGCAAATCAGACTTTCCACAGTTCTGTCCTATTTCTAGACCAAACAAGCTGTACGTAGAGTGATACGGTGCAATAGTGTAAAAAAATTTACAATATAATTAATTTTTTTTATTCTAGTTCTCTCTGCACTATATAGTCCCTGCCTGTTGTTTTATTTACTCCATAGCTATTCTCGTTTTGTAGCTATTTTCTTTAGCTTGTAGCTCTAAGGTCAGTCTAAGGACAAGATCTTCCTTCCAGAGATGAGTTGTGAACAAGTAGGCTGTGTAAATGCTTTTCTTCTATGTCATTCTGATAAACCTAGCTTGGTGGGGGTGGAAAGTCTCCTTCAGCTCAAGACTTAGGTCCTAAATTCAGAATTTTGAGGTTGGCATCGTTCCTTTGATGCCTCTGAGTAAATTACAACAGAATAGTTGCAAGGTCATCCAAAGCCATGCGCACGTAAGTTGTGGTTCTCCAGGTTGAGGTTGTTTTTTGTAGCCACTAAAACGTACAGGACAGATATTATTTTTTTTCTATTTTGCTGGATTGGGTTTTGTTAAAGAATTTCATGACTTTAATTTTATTTTTAAAATAAAATCTTGATTCATAAACAATGTTACAGGCCTTTCATCCTGCTGGAATCATCTGTACTTTGCTAGGACATTAATACAAGTGTAATAGTTATGGCTACTTTTCTAAATATTTGCTTTGTGAGGGGAGAGGATTTTAGCATCCAGCCAAAACAATTAATTAATAGAAATGGAAAGAGTAGTAGTACCACACTCGGCTCCTCTTTCTTCTTCCAGACAATATAAATGTGCTGGTGGTGCTAAATGCCTTCATTCATAAGTAAGTACAATGAAGATTAGTCTTTAATTATTTCTGGCATATGTCCTTTAAATTCAAAGCCTGTAAATCGCAATGGGCAAAGGGTAATATGTCTTAACAGGTTACACCTCCCAAAGGATTTGTTGATTGACATCAAAATTGTTTCCCCTCCCTCTCTTCTGACTGACAGAATGGCAGGTGTGAAGTGATGGCAGTGTGCTGTAATAATGTGTCAAAAGACCTTAAATCAAGACTAATGTGGCTTCAATGATAAGCTCCCAAACGTTTGTATGGCAGAAAATGGAACTGTAGGGCAGATTCGTCTTGGGGCTATTATATCTTTGCACTTTCTAAAAGCGCTTTTTAGTGAAGGTCCTTGAATGATTACAGGGCAGAAGTTTTAGAAGTATTTCTTCTTACAAAGTCATCTTGAGGAGAAAAACATTTCTATGCTTACTACTGTGAAGTGAAGAACTTACATCTAGTGTGTTTTTAATATCAATGTAATACGGAACCTGAAATTGAGAAAAATATACTTGTTTCAGCAGCTACTGATGGTTACTCCTGTGAACAAAACTCAACATTTAATGCTTGAAGAAACAGTAGAAAGGCAGTGAGCATAAATAAGGGTGAAGACACAGAGAGACAGTTTCATGAAGCCACCTCTGATGTGCAGTTTGTACAGAATTTCCTGACCTACAGGGAAAATGAACTCACAGTTAAAAGGATGATGGCTCGTTAAATCTCCATATTTTTTTTACATGAGTGGGTCTTTGCATGCATAAATATAAAAAAGAACAAACTAGCACAGAAGCTGCTGAAGTCTGGTCAAATGGTGACGCAAAAAAGCCAGACTCTGTAAGGAGTCCATCAGTAGTCTGAATTCTGCCCTTAAAGGACAGACTGAAGTTCTCTAACCTTCCCAAAGTTTCAGATCAGGGTCTTACTCCTTAGTTTCGGTATTTGAGGGTACTTGAGAGTACCAAATGCAAATTTTTGTGTACAAAATTCAAAATGCTTTTTACATGTTGTTACAGTGTCTCTGAAGACAAGAGATTTTGCATTTGTTGCACAGGTTTAGCCAGAATGTTATGAATTTTAATGAGGAAAAAATGGCAGTCCTGTTGATTATTTCTCTTCTTGGAAAGCAATTTTTGTGCATTAAAACTGTAGGGCATTTTAAGATAGTCATTAACCAGAGAACTTCATGCTGAAAATTTATAGAAAAAGTAAAATTGGATTTTTGGCATTGTCCATATAAGTAAAAGCTTTTCAGTATTAAAAAGTGCAAATACATATGTTATTTACATATAAAAACAAACAGGAAAATCATTCTATTATAGGTAGAAAGCATGGGTGCGGGAAGGCAGAGATTCTTCCCTTTGGGTTTACTAGACGGCGTTTACACAGGATGTTAACAGCAGATGGAAAACCACCGCTGTCCCACAAATGGTATGAGAGCTGACATTGAAACGTGCCCCTCACAATCCGGCTGGAGCCGAACAAATGTTATAGTGATACCCTGTCAGTGTGGGGAATGCATGAAGGTTAAATTAGAAAGCCTGAGTACAAACATCAAACAGAGGCAAATTATTGCTTTGGCCTTAGACAACATTCGCTATGAGTAAGAGACGAACCATGTTGCCAGGGCAGGTGGGAGAAACTTCCAGTAATTCCTCATGTGCCATTTCTGTGAGAAAACAGAGGGTTCAGGTTATCAGGGCTCCCTAAATAAACTAAACCAAAGATAAAACAATTTAAGATCTTTACTTTATGCTTTTAAGCATAGCTTCTTGTCTCAGGCTCAGTCTGCTCAGTGACAGTTAGCTAGGACAAAAGGCACAGGAGGGCAAGTACGTATGGAGAATTCCAAGGAATTTTTTATTTCCTTGGAGACGGCGCAGTTCAGTGGTGTTTCCCAGCAGGTCTGTAGGGAAATCTTTCAATTAGTTTTCAGCAATATGATGAGAAGTACTGGAAATAAAGAAGGACTTGTATGGTAATACTTCATTCTGGGTGAGGAAAAAACCTCCTTACCACCCTGTGGAAATGCCCAGAAAAGGCTTCTGTTACAACGCCTGCTTTGGTACTTATTCCTGATGAAACAGGTATGAAAAAAGATGAAACAGGTATGAAAAAATCAGGATAGAAGGCAAGCCAACTCAGGCAAAAAAAATGAAATAAAGAAAGTAAAAAATCAAAAGGAAAGCCAAGACAGTCTCTTTATATTATAATTGTAGGTCATTTTAAGAAAAAAACAATTACCACAAAAAATTCTTAGTGACTGATAACACAGTAATGGTCATGACAACTTTGGAAAAATCTGCTCCACCCACCTTTCAGAGCATAAGTAGGAGCTATTTCAGACAGAGGGGGGTCTATGCATAGAAAGAGAAAAAAAGAGCTGATTCCAACTTTTATACGGTAACATGGGTGAAATTGGACTTCCGGGAGAGGGACGAAAGGACCTGTGGTCATAGACATGAATTAACACAACAGGTGTAAATTAAGCACAGGCAGAATGAAAACTGAGGACTTCATTAAAATTATTGCATAAATAAGTTGAGTAAGTTGACTAAGAGTATTAAACAACAACAAAAATAGCCCTTAATATATCTTGGTGCTGCCTCGGTACTACGGCTGACAGCTGGTCTAGAAAGTGGAGAAAAGGTTAACAAAGAACTAAATTGTGTCACTAGGTGAGTGCCAATCATTCCGCTGTCTTCTACCCATGACAACTTTAAGACAAATAATTGGAAAAAAACTCTATCAAAGCATCAAATCTGGATAATCGCTGCAGTTTGTAGTGCACTGTATTAAAATTTACACAGCCTCTTTGCACCTCAGTGAAATTCTCCACTGCATGGCCCAGTTTCATGGACACATTGCAGTCCCCTAGCCCATAATCACGGCCTAGGAGGAAAATCTGATTCACAGTACTGATTTTCAAGTTAGGCTGCTCAAATATGCCTACAATCAATAAGTTGCAAGACCATTGGCACACAAAACAGAGGGCACCAACACAGTCAATAATTTACATTATATACACTATTCAAATGGCAGTACAGCACTAATGGCAGTGGAAGAACCTTTCCTTTTCACCATCCAAACACTTAAACTGAAAAATGGCTTCTTAAAACTTTTTTTCTTTTCAATGTCTTTCCTTTTCTTTATTTATCTTTTTAACTAAGTCTTCTTTATCATGGTTCTGGAATAGCAATGATAATTGGAAAAAAACAAACCCAACTGTTAAAAATAATTGGCCTTTCTTTTTCCCCAAGGAAGCTTTTTTTTTTGGTTTGTTGGGTTTTTTTCTGTGTGAGATTTGTGTGTGTGAGAGAGCTGGTTATTGTGTTTGATTGTCTATTTATTATATAAAACACTGCAAAAACCTGTGCTATGCTGAAGTATCCACCCTCCACCCAAGTAGTC
This sequence comes from Falco cherrug, assembly GCF_023634085.1. Lineage (NCBI taxonomy): Eukaryota > Metazoa > Chordata > Aves > Falconiformes > Falconidae > Falco > Falco cherrug. The sequence continues at coordinate 49,311,501 of NC_073705.1, read as the reverse complement.
ATTACAGGAAATGTTTCCATTGGAAAAGCTGGTAAAATATGACAACATTCCTAAGCCTCATTTTTCCTCTGAAGCATTACTTAACCCTTAAGCAATAAATTTAATCACTGAATGAGAAATGGACCCTTTTAATAAGGCTTTTAACTACACATCTTAATGAAACCTAAACAAATGGTGTTCCTGCCGCTGTGTTGGTTGCATGTGTGTTTGTATATACTATGAAAGCAAAAGAAATATTTTTCATACTTAGAGATTTATCGTTCTATAGTAATTTCCAAACAGCACTGGAATATAAACAGAAAATTCTTCCTTTTTAAGAACTGCAGTTTGCTGGCTTTCTTCTTTACGTGACTAATCACCACCAGGAGGGGCTTCACAGCAGCTTGGTTTGCTACTCAATTCAGAAAATATGTGGATTTGCCTACAAGGACAGTGTGTGCATTTTAAGGTGCGTTTATCTTTGACTCATTTATTTATTGTTTGTTTGTTTCTTTAAAGACAACTCACATTTCTGACCTCTGACACTGGCTAACCCATGCTGTAGGCTGTGCAAACAGAAATTTCCTTCATCCAGGCATTCACTTTGCATTAGTTAAGTCCCTGTATGCTACTCTTGTCCCCCCTCCTTTCCAATTCTAGTGAATTTTGTGCTTTATAAAATCAGGCTGTTTCAAATGTGAATAAATCTGTATGTCAAACCCACCCTCCTCCCCACAAATACAAATCTGAATATGAATGTCAGGACCCGTGCACATGCCTAGTTTCTATATGAGAGCATTGTGCCTATCTGGAGAAGTGATTTGACTTCTCTGTATTGCATTAGACCACTGTCATTAACGACAGAGGTGTCATTTTGATGTGATCTGTGAGGCAGTAGAAGCTTTGAAGTTGAAAGATAGAATAGACATGGATAAATTGTGCTCTGAGTATGCTGCTATTGCGCCATTATTGCTGGCAATTATTTCACCAAGTGACACATCTGATAAAAAGTCATCCGCCTTGCTATGGAAAGAAACCACAGTTCGCTGAAGCACATGGTAGATCTGTCGATTTTAGAGCCTGACAAAAAGCTCATTAGTTTTGGCCTGATTGTTCTGCACCAATCCTGAACTCTTTTGCATTGTTTCCCCCTTTCCTTGTGTTTTCAGTTGGTTTTCTTTTCTGAGATAGCACTTTGGCTTTTCTGTTTTAATGTTTGGCCATTGGCTTTCTCTTCTCCATATGACTTTCCTCAGTACACCCTTTCCTAAGGATGTTCTTCATATGCCTCCCCCTTCTCTTCCTTAACTGTCTCAAATAATGTTTATTTCTGTGTTGGTTTCATGAAGTGGGGGTTTTAGAAGTTTTTCTTTAATCTGCACAGCATGTGAAATCTAACTTCTCCAAATAAATAGCAGCAGATTGCAGATAATTAAATTTCAGATTAGTTTTAAGTTAAACGTGGAATACAGATTTGTATTTTCATCATCTAGTGGAAGGTGTTCCTACCCAGGGCACAGGGATTGGAACTAGATCATCTTTAAGATCCTTTCCGACCCAAACTGTTCTGTGATTCTATGATACATTTGTAAGCATGTAGGGCGAGGACAAGATAAAAGGCCATAATTTATCATTCGGTGTCTTCATCTGACTAGAAAAAAAAAAAACAAAAAAAAAACAAAAACCAAAACCAACAAAAACCAGTGAAGAGATAGCAAGAGAACAATTACATTAGAGGATGAACCATATGTATGTTAGGAGTTCCTTCTCACATTAAAGGATTCTGGGCAAATCACAAGCACAAGTTTTGAGGAGCAGAGGGATGGAAGGTATAGAGGCATCGTAGGTTTTAAAGGTTCTTCCTATTTCTAAGCTGAAGAACAACTTTGTGAAAACACAAGCTTGTGTTCTGTGCTTCAGTTATTACATTTCCCTGAATAGGTGAGCTGTAAAGGAAGGTGGCCTCAAGCCATCCACCCCACGAAAAGGTCTTTCATCACAGTACATCAGAACTGGTCTTCCATGAAGGGGTCACAGAGTATGTGGCATAGATTCATTCCACCTAAACTCCAGTGTCTCAAATCCAGTTACGTTAGGCTCCTTTCATAGACAATCAATACTGATAATTGTCTTCAAAATACCATTTGTGTTAAAACCTGCTGTTTTTCTGGGATGAGCATGGTCCATGTGCTTTATGCTAAGCGTATTATGAAATGAAATAATGGTAGAGTCCATGGAAAGCAACCACTGCTTTGGAGCATCCTCCGTGAGGCTTGGACACAGCAACAGGACACTGTCCAACAACATAAGCTTTACCAAGATTGTGCTACTCAGTCTGAAGGATTTAAAACTTCAAATCTTACAAAGACAGTATTATTTTTGCTCTAAATTGATGGTCTCAGTTTAATCCTTATAATTATGTCTTCACAGCATTTATAGCCAAGGGACAGGTGATTTAATTGGCTGGAGATTCTCAGTCCTACTAGGAACAGGCCTCTAGGTCAGAGGTGTATTAATGAGGGAACTGCTGGAGGATGATGAGCTGATCCTGCAGCCTCCAAGAGCACGGACTTGACTACAAGTGACTCTCTAGGTAAAAAATGTTCTCCCTAATCACTATGCAAATCATACTGCAGATACAGCTATTACTGTGACTGTAAGCACTTTAGTTGTTTGTTTTGGAGGGGGCCAGGGCAGTTGTATCGAAGCCCAGACCACATATAAGCTCTCTGGTTGTCACTGTGTAGCACGACACAATGGTTGAAAGGGGCAAAAGGAGTAAAGTTTACATCTATTTCTGTCAGAACTCTTATCCTGCGCCAGCTGAGGTGGAAAAGATGCTGTTTTGTAGAGGGCTTCTCTGACCAGTACTCTCCAGATATATCCTAGTGGTAGTACAATATAATACAAGCGTTAAAACTACCACACACAACTGAGCTACATGTTATAAGAGGTAAAACTAAACATGTTCTGCTGCTAGTACTTGGTACTATTTGCATTAGAAAAGCATGTTGTAGTTAGGCATGCCATACCCCGACCCTTTTCATTCTGAAAGGGATCTCCAGGCATATCTTGGTTATTTCTTACAGAGGTGGATGAGAAGCATAGTTTATAACAGGTTTAGATTTTCACATTGTTTATAGGGGCTGTTTTGATTTGTTAGCTGCAAGCAAAGGGCGTGAGGCTGACAATAGCCTTGGACAAAGAATGTAAACTAGAAAGAACAATAATTCTTTACGTAGAGCTTCTCCTGCACCCAGCAAGCAGGTGGTTTCATCCTGGGCAGAGCAATGTTTTTCAGTGAGATTTGAGACGTCAAAGGAGCATTACAAAGCCCAGACAGCTGATTTCCCTACAAAACACCCTGCAGCCATTCAAGCACACGTTGCTAGAACTATTTCTTGAAAGTCCAGCTACAACAAATTGAATCAAATGGCTGTAAGGAGTTTCATTGCTTAGTGTGATGATCTTCCCTGCGAATTTTTTGGATGGAGTCCAAGTACGAGAAAGCATCTGTCGAACCTAAAGTGATGAAGTAATGTATCCTTACAGAAACTGATCCAAGAATGCAGGGAGAGATGAATGCTGAAGCAACCAGTGAATTTAAAAGGGTTTCTTTTTCACACTTGCCATCCATGCAAACAACTGAGCTACCCAGCTACCCAAACCTCTACCCAGCATCAGATGCCCTGATATGAAACCTCTCCAGCTCCACTGTCAGATATAATTGTCTACACATTTAAGTACCTCTTTTTCTTCTCCTTCCAGGTTTCCCACTCAGCCCATGAGTTTTTGAAATTTGGTTAGATTTGATTCTCTAAAATGCTGTTTCTCAAGAAGCAGTTCATCAATGCAGGAGACTATATGATAGACTAACCTGATGACTTTCTGGGTTTCCCTAAATTCCACTGTCTTGCACATTTTTATTATTTCTCCATTGCGGTTATGTCCACATACAGGGTGATGAAAGGATAGGAGTTTGCATTGTCTGACTAGAATATTGCAGAAGCAGCAATGAAGTTTGCATATTATGAACAGACAGAACAGAGATGGCTGATCATGTGCAGGGTCGGGGATCGGAAATGTATTTTGCAGCACACTCCAGAAAGTCTATCATAAGGAAAAGTTGTCTTTGAAACAATCCCTTACTCAGTGGGAATATCTTATGTGTGTGCAAATCACAGCTTTCCTCGGCTTCAACTTGAATCACCAGTTTTCTTTGAAGTAAAAGAACCTGTCCTGTTTCCATCAATTCCAAACATTAAACCACTATGGTATTGACTTTTAAAAAACTTTGCATTTAAGCTGTGGGCCTGGGGTGGAGGGCTACCTAATTCAGCCTGAACATATGGATTACACACCCTACATGTCGAGTGTTTGATACATGATAAAACCAAAACCAACATTTACTGATTTGTTTTGCACTGTCTCTTGAGATAAATGCATTTCAAAATACATATTGTATTGTATCTGATGTCTAACTAGAAACGTTGCTGGATAACAGTTGAATGAGTGCACTGGAGAAAAAAAAAAAGGTATGTTTACAGTTTCTCAACAATCAGAAATTTCAGATACAATAGATTATTTTACAAGTCTTCACTGTGGTTTGATTTGCAAACCTCTGTGGAGAGTCTAAGAATACAAAGATGTTGGAAACATGAGTTTCTTCTTCCAGCAGGAAAAGAAAGTAGAAACCTGAATAAAGTCATAACAAAAAGTGCTCTGAGTGTTCATCTCTCTCCAACACATCCACTGGGACACTTTGAACTCACTCTCCCACTGACTCTAAGATCTTTTTGACAGAGACTGAAAGTGTCTGGTTACTGGACGCTAGTGTCTAGTTGTTGGAAATAAATGAGAAAGTAAGAACAGGCAAACTGCACCCAGAGGCAGATGAAAATTTTTGCTTAATGGATGTTCTGAAAATAACTTATAATAATATATATGTGTTTTCAGGCCTGGGACCTGGGGGGATCGGAAGGGGAGTGTTTTTTAAAGAGGTCAGTCAAGTATGTATAGCCAGAAATCATGCTTGGGACGTAGCTTAGCTGCAGAAACACTACATACTTCAAGTCCTCATAGATGTATGAAGTTTTTTCTGACTTAACGAAGACAGCACAGAAACTTTGCCAATGAAATCTGCTTATGTTATTTCCTATTCTGTTATGTTTGAATATTGTTTATTTGTTTGCCCCTGCTCTTCTTTCCTCGTTTTCTTTCACAGCCAGAGTGTATTCGTTACATCATGCCTGTTTGGAAGGCTGTCTTCATGCCAGCTTATGAAACAGCCAGGCACAGTGCACTCACTCACTGCACAAAAGAGTAAAGATCACATAGAACCACTACAGAAAACAAAGGAAGTCTGAATACTGATTCTCTAAGTATGAATACTTTCTGTATTTTCTCTTTTTGGTCCCTTGGTGGGGGATAGTAACAGTTTTCCATCCTTTGTCAGTCACCATTCTTGAAGATGATGATGCGGGAAGAGCCAGGCTTAAAACCTGCATAGTTTTATCAAATACCATGAATGGATATGCTGTAAAGATTTTTCTCCCTTGGTTTCACTCACAAGTGTAATTCAGTTATCTCCTTAGGATGCAATTACATGATAAATTCTGTCTGGTAGCAAATCCAGGCTAAGAAGCTGCAAATGCCAGCCATGCAGCCTTTCTCCAGGCTCTCCAGATGTGGCTATACACAAAGGCGTCAGCAATCAGCCAGCTGAGTAGCAAGTCGGCCCAGCAAAGGGCTCTGGACGAGGAACTGTGCTGTTGATTTGGACTCAAAACCTCCCTTCTTCCACCCAGCCTATGCCCTGAGCAAGATGTATACAGGTAGGTAAGTGTGTGTCTTACATCCCAGCTTGTTTGGACCATTCCGGGGCAGCGTGGGTTTTTCTTTCTCTCCAGGAGTAAATTATCTTTTGCACTCTAGGGCAACAGAGGTCCCACTGAATATGAGTAGCAGGATTTATTTCTGTCCTTTGACTGTCTGGCACACAGCTTTTGAGGCAATAACATGTCAAGCTTTCTGAGGCTATTCAGATACCTTTTGCAAGTTCTACCACAGCTCTTATATACATCTACAAAAGAATAAGGTGGCAGGAGCAGCTGAAATATCTTCCATTTTAATAGCAAGTTACATTACTTCCAGCTTCCTCCTCATCTCTCTCTCTTTTTTTTTTTTTTTTTTTTTTTTTTTTTTTTTTTTTTTTAACTTGTTCAGGTCGTAGAGTGGCTTCATATTCTGGTTTGGAATAGGATCTCCTGCTTCTGCCTTCTCTTCTAAGTGTGGGACTTGCTAGCCTGGCTCTCCATTACATCATAGCTGTATGTCACAGTGCATGTCACTGCTGAGGTGCTCGCAGGTACGTAGCCAAGAGAGTTGCGCTGTTAAACTGAGGTTCCCTCACTGCACCCTTCCTCTGCCCCAGTTACTTTGCCAAAGGGAACAGATTCTTCAGTCAAGTTACAAGGGTGGCAAACAGCCATTTAGTTGAAAGATACAGGTATTTCTTTTATGTTTATTTATGTATCTGTAGACACACATATATGTCTCCCCCCAAAAAAACCCCAACCCAAACCACCACCAAAACTGTACTCCAGAATGCCTAAATGTCTAAACCACCTTCTGGTCATGTTTACAAAAAAGCAGAGTAGAGGTTCCTGCCCTCTACCAAAATGTTTTGCTACAGAAAGCTCAGTGCTGTGAGGTCTATAATGTACTACAGAGGAATAGTGATCAAATGTGTCCTTGTGACAAGGCTTAACGTCATGACTTCATGCGTTAGCTCTAGGTGACCCTAGGAGCTACTCTAGGTGACCCTAGGAGCTATTCTGCAGTCTACAGTGCAGGTGGAGGGCTATCTATCACCTGCTACACTGCCCAGTAATATATTTTACGTTATTATTGATACATTTCTTGTATTCTTGGTATTTAAAGAAATTTTTAGTGATGTCTGATGTTCCCTGAAGAGCTCAAGGCTGCAGAATTAAATTAATTTATTATTTTTTTCAAAGAAGTTATGAAGTACATAGCCGTCACTAAGCCACACGAGATGATATTGATGAGAAGCAGAGGGTTTACGTCTGTGCTACTAACCCATGTGACACATAGCTTTTCCTCTAAAAGAGTTGCATGTATCAGTGATAGAGCCCATTACCAGCTTTTACAGCTTCAACACCACCAAACAAAAGAAAATAAATCTACAAACCTACAAAATTCTCAGAAAGCTGAATTTTGGCTACTGGAGTGTATATACACACATTTATCTTCTTATCTTCAGATGCTTTTTTGTCCTTTGTGCATTTATTTATTTATATATTTATTTAAAGTCCTATGTGTCAGTCCATTCTGCTTCTCTTCAGGGAACGGGGAAAGTGAATTGACTTTCCTATTTATGTTGTACGCTTAATGTATAACCTACAGGCCGCCTGGCATAACTGCACTGTGATGTGCGCTGTTGAGCGCTGTTTAGCAAGCAGTGCTGTGATGGCCCCAAGTGCCACCAGCCACCTCCTGCAGCTGCATGGCCATGCATGACTGAAGTGGAGGGTAAGGCCATAAACCTGGCACGTAACACTTCCCACACCTGTTCAATTGTCATGTTTAGAGATACTGTACGACCGCAGTCTGGTGACAAGATTTGCGTTTTTCTTTTTTAGATGTTAGCTATGCCTAAAGATTGTTCAGGGAAAGAGAAAGACAATCCCATTAGCCCTCATTGTTTTGCTTTTAAAGTTTAAGATCTAGGAAGGAAGCAGAGTTCTTCGATGGTTTAAGAAATAAAAACCCCAAAGTTTGTAACTTTTTGAAAGTAGTGCATCATGTCACAAAATTTTCATCCCTACCTCTGACATAAACCAAGTACTATTTCACTATGGCTGGCAAAACTTGTAGGCTTACAAAGATGATGGCTGTAATGCACAATAATTGTTAATTGGTTAAGGGTTCACTTGACAAGATCTTTGATTGCCTTTCTCATAATACTTAGAAATAGGCCTGAAGTTCCTCTACCTTTTAAGTGAGAGACGTTTTACAGGCTTTCTTAAAATAGCATTATTATTTTTTTTTTCTAGGGGCTGCTGGTGCGGCAGAGGATGGGATTGTGGTGAGTAAGTGAGGACGGGGAAGAGGCTCATTTTTTGGGTGTGGGGGTTTTTTTGTGTGTTGCTATAGAAGATTATGACAAATATTTCATGTTTTTCACCTTGCCTGTGGGCTGTAAGGCAAAGGTTTGTTTCACAGTTTCCCTGCCCCTCAGTGGCACTCCTTCAATGCACAAAGCTATGCTAATGCAATCATCTCCCTAGCTTGAACAATGTATTTGCCATTTATAAAAAGAGCAAAATTTGTATTTATCATCATATACAGCAAAAAGGCAATTGCTTCTTAATTAAAGTATTGTGAAAGCATAGCAGGACTGCCTTGTAATCCAGAAAAGGTGTGATCAGCCTGTTCATTCACGGCAACCACTTGCTGACCAGAACTACTATATAATTTTGGGGGACCTGCATAGGCTGCCGCTCAATCTAGCCTTCGTATTGGTAACAGGGCAGTAGCTACACAAAACAGTTTTTTACCTTAGTTATTGTATGCCAGGTTTGATTTAAGTGTTTTTGACAGCAAGCTGTGCCATCTAGCAGCCGAGACACTAAAAAAATTAGCAGGTAGTGACATATATGCCTAGCTATAAAAATACATGTCCAAATTCACACACCTATATTAATGGATGACTATTATGGATAAATACCTCTTTTGTAATATGGCTCCTTGTGCAGGGAGCAGACACCTCACTGAACCGGTGATGACGAATTATCTTTCCATCTTAAAATGGGCACCTGTTCGTGGTGACATATGGCTGTCCATCACTTCCTTGTTATCGCTCTCCTTCAGTAATTATAAGTCAAGCTTACTAGTTAGTGCCTGACACCATGAAGGGCTGAAGTCAAGGAGTAACATCTAAACTAGACCTAGTATACATCTCTGTGCAGATTTATTAATATAGAGTAATCCTTTCACTGAACTGGTCTAGACAGACGTCACCGGTTTTATGGTGCATAAAATCCCTTTCCGCTGAGTATCTACGGATGGTTTTGACAGGTGTATTCGGTAAGGGCTGGACCAGTTTGCTTCACTGACATTGGTGCTGAGCCAGTTTGTTACCAGTTCTCCATGGTCCTGCATAAATACTGTTGTGCATTGATTTCCCCCAAGCTACTGCCCTGCCAAAATACTCAGTTTGCTTAAAAAACAACAGTGTAGCCATTTTATAGCAGGTTCTTTATGTTATTTAACACCAATTTAGGACCAACTAACTATTTGTACTTTTGTGGTTTTTTAGATGCTTGAGTTGTCTGCAGTGCTTTGCTCTTCTTGCCTCTCTATAATTCAGAATTAAACAAAGTTTATCATACTGTGGTTGATTATAAATCACTGTGGTGATGCTGCTACACAGAAGATTAATGATGTCAACTTTAATGACAAGGTTATTTATTTTCAATAGCAGAATGCCAGCCACATGCATGCAATTTTACAGGCTCTGAAAAGAAGCTAAGTTTTTCTTCAACTTGAAACCCTGCAGTTGCATGTAGGATTATACCTAGTTCCTGCACTGCAACAGAAGCAGCATAGTTTAAATCTTGCAAAAAAACTTTTAAAAGTTCTCAGCACAAGAGATCAGAAAAACCTTTGGACTGCTAAAAAAAATTATCAGTCCCTCATAACCTGACATATCTGAGCTAAAGGTACCATGAGGTGCTCTGTTCAACTATGTAAAGTAGCTGAATTAGGCAGGTTAGATGTGACTTTGAGCAACCTGGGCTAGTGGAAGCAATTGGAGCTAGATGGCCTAAGGTCCCTTCCAACCCAAACCATTCTATGATTTTACCAGATTATAATTGTATTTGAGTACATGATGGTATTAGAGTGGCCTTTATGGTTACTGCAGAATTATTCACTTGCAGAATGCACAGCATCCTTCACGGCAGCTGGTATTGATTATTAGGCAGGGGTTGATTCTGGAGAGTGAGCCAGACAGAAAGGCAGCTGGGTTAGTTTTAGTTCAAAGTATTAATAGCTTTGGTTTTGTGCAGAAAGCATTCATGGCTTGGTGATACATGTTGCATGACCTTATGGGCCACAGCCTGTCTTGAAGAGAAAAAAAGAAAACACAGCAATCTCTCCTTCTTTTAGAACACAAATACATAAATTTTAATCTGAGAAAAATACAAAATGAAACCATGTACAAGTTATGTACAAACCCTTTTTACAGGACAATATATTTATCACTGGATATTACATATGACAAAGTCAGGTAGATCATTTCTGAGCACCAGCATTTGTTCTCTCTCACCAACCCATAATGGTAAAAAGTAAAATGATGAAGTCATACTCCTTTTTCTTGATGAACTTTTAAGTTAAAGATGAAAGCTGGTTCTCAGTGTACCCTCGCCACATCCCACTCTCAAATTATAACTAAATAGACATGTGTAGCCATCAAAATATATTGTATATATGTGTTTGCATGTGTGTGTTTTTTCTGAAAGAAGGAAAAACCATCAGCCCTGAACTCTACAGAAATGCAAACATAAGTATTATATCAACTTTTTTTTTCTTTTTTTTTTCTTTTCTTTTTGACAAAGGTTAGATTACTTGCATTGGCTAAGCGTGTGTGTCCCAAGTTGCGCCATGGCCGAAGAAGAATTTTTTAACCGCTACTTAAGGTAAACTTGAGATAACTTCTGCTGACGTTTCCACGTGGTTCCTATTAGTTATTGTCCAGTCAACAAAGTGCTCATATGCCAAATTTTTGGTTTCTGAAAAATCTACGTTTTCTATTACATGTATTCAACTGCTTGTATGCTGTGTTGTGTTTTGGGGTTTGGGTTTTTTTTTGTTTTTTTTTTTTTTTTGTCTTTTTTTAAAGTTATAAAGATCTAAAATGCATTCACTGAAGCAGTAAGAAGCTTTCTTGCAACCTCACTAAGGTTTTAATTAGATGCAGCATTACTGTGTTTAGCTTCTCAAGTTAGATATTGTTATAAATTAAACCCAAAGTGATAAAAAATATTTTATATTTTCTTCCTTTCCCCTACTCCTTCTAATTTTGGCAGTTAACAGTAGTACACCATTATATAAAACAGGTACATTAGACCAGCAGTCCTAGCTATTAACTTCAGTGGAATTTACTTGGTTATATAGACTACTGCACCTTATAGACTCTACGGTTTCAATGTGGCTGCATGTTCTATAGCAGAAAATATCTGTGCAGAATGGATGCATTACTTATATAAATATAGCTCTGATAAATGCTGAGGGCAGAATTGTCAATACTATATGCCTGCGTACCACACTAGGCAGTGGCCACAGACAAACAGCTACTCCCTTCCTTGCATTATTTCAGATGGTGGCAGTGCCTCCACCTAGGAGTATCGCTCGGTATAAAAGTACTGCAAATAGTATGCCTGCTAACTGAATATTAGGAAATTTGTGTGCATATATAATGAACTTTAAATAATCTATATTCCCTAAGCCTGATATTGTTCAAACACCCTTAGAATTAAGAATTAACAGAAAAAAGAAAAAAAGTGCTTGTTCATATGTTGGGGATATTGGTGGTTCAGATGACGGGGAGAGGAAAAGGACTATAAAGAACTGTCCTTTCCCCTGATTTTTTCTATGTATCTGCCATTGACTTTGACAAATGTTCCCAGGCCAATCCACTGTAACACAGGGAAAGGATTTCTGTTTTCACTTTGCCCTGTTCATCGCCTTTCACACACTGGATTATTTTGTTTAAGCACATTTAAAACTAGAAATGAAAGGTGAGACACACAGTGCTTTTGGTGCTAAAGAAATTCTCAAAGATAACAGCTGTAAAAACAAAATACCACACATGCTCACACACACCCTGACCTCAATATGTGTTCATTTCCAATATAAAGGGATCCAGAAGCCCTTACAAATCTACTTCTCGATCAAACCATTTAAGCACCTGCTCTGTGTTTAACTTTGAGCCCACGTGATTCAGCTAGAATAGGGCAGTTGCCTACATGTTTATGGATTCGCTGGTGAGTGACCAAGCAGTGAAAACATGCATAATTATCCATTTGTAAATTATTGCCTTTTTTGTGTGTGTCATACATTATTTTATGCATCCAATTATTGCAGTAGTTGTTAAATGTAGTTTGCACACACACATAGAAAAAATAAGCAACAAAACCAGTCCTCTCTGAATGAGAACATGTTATTACACTTTTTCCTTCTTCTCTTACTCTGTGAAGAGTTAAGAAATGTAGATTTTTACACTGGCTGAAAAAAGCCCCAACAATAACCACCTCACTCACCACCACCCAACAACATGTAATAGAAAGCTACAGATAATACTTTTCTATGTCTCTTGTACATTACATGCAAACTGCTTTTCCCCTCTTGTGCTTTTGGCTGAGGCCAATTACATCTTTTCACATCCCTGCTGCCTGAGTCATTGGGTGGCTTTTTACTTTAAAATTAAAAAAATAGGGGAGAAAAAAATCTTTAGTATAGCTAAACCTGGCTTTCCATCAGCGCCTCTACTATACTTGCCTGTAAGCTGCTGAAGACACAATAACTTTTTCAAGACATCTGTGTGGCTTAATAAGGCTACACAGGATCCTCATTATCCTGAAGCTCATGGGCTTCACCTTGTATAAGCAGCACTGGTTTGCCCACCAAAGATGAACTGGAAATAGCTACATGGTTACGTGCGTTTCAGGACCTGGATGTGTTGTGTCCCTCTCACCCCTTGCTTGCTCTGTCCCCACGATCCTGGATTTTGGGCTGGTAAGGCTTGCAGGGTCCCTTTGTGTTACAGGTGGAATATCAATGATGTCCGTGAACCTGTAGCACTGCATCATTTCCCAAATCAAGGGGTTTTCACCTTCCACCACATGTATTTCTTACAGTTTGGCCATCAATGCTGATTTGAAAGAAGAGCTGTTACAGTTTTAGAAAGTTTTTATGAAAATATAAGGAAGTTTGCATCTTCTTTCTATTTTTCTTATTAATAAATAGTATTGTATACTTGTCAATGTACAAACAACAGTAAGTTACATTGAGGCCTTAAAAACTGCATTTAAACTCCAAATAGCTTTTTGTCTTTATGCTTTAACTTTTACTGTGCTTGGCACTTGCCACCCAAATGACACCCCATCAGACAGCAGTTTTATTCTTTCACCTTAGTGCTCATGGTCTTCAGGGGACAAATTACAATAATAGCCACGAGACAGAGACAAGGGGCTTTCTGGCAATGGGGGAGTACATGTGTGTGGGTGCTGGGGGGGAAGGTGCACGCACCTGCTGCAGCAGGGAGGGTTCTGCGGAGCCCTGTCAGCGCTGCTATAACCAACAGGAACAGCTGCTTTTTTGGTCAAACCAGGAGGAAACAGCAGATACAAAATTCCTCCATGTGCCAGCCTGTAAGTCACAGATTTTTCTTTTCCTTTGTTTTATTCTTCACCCCACCCAGCCAAAAAATAAAGACCACCACCTTGCAATGATGCTGTACCAAATACATATACACCCCCGTACATATGCATTTACATATTCACACATACATGTATGTGTGGACATGCATATATGACAACATACACACACACATTCTCTATCCAATACATCAGTTGCCAATAATAAAAAAAAATAATTCTTTAGCCTGTAATAATTGTACATGCAACTAATGAAAAAACTGAAATTCCTTTTTTTTAAAAATTCCCATTTGTTGACTTTTAGGGAAAAGAAAGAATTATTAATAAAGATTGAAAAGTTATTTCTACATTAGTCATCATGTGGTGTGTCAGCTGTCACTTAAGCCACTTTCCCAGCCACTTGCCTTGCTATAAATTCATATTGGTGCTGGCCTCATTATAGTCTTTAATTGGGAATGTCTCCAACAGGTTTTCTACATGAGCCTCCCTCTAACTGCCAGAAGTCAGTCCTGTGGCTTTGATCATCAAAAAGAGTAAGAAAATACTATTGATTGCTCTTAGCTTTTCTATAAATGGGGAATGCAATACCATACCTATACCTGTTTCTCTGTGTCTCGCTGGCTCTCTGCAGGTGTTGTTCTAGCTGTCATTACACAGGGAACTATCTGGGCTGGGAGAAAGCGTAAGTATAATTCAGATCTTGTCCTTTATTTACATACAGTTGGCAGCGTGATATTTTTGGACGTGACAGACTGGACAGACACACACACAAACCTTAGCTATGTAGAGGTGTTGCATTTGCTTCATTAGTATGTTTTATCCAGTGAATGCTCACTTCTGAAGGAAGGACACCCAGGAGTGGCACTGTATATGATATGATGGTCTATGCCCCTACAGTAAACGCCACTCTTCTAAGAAAATTTTTTTAAAATAAAAATAATTTAAAAAAATCACATGTACCTGGTGAAGTTGAACACAAATTTAAAAACTTCTCCTGTACTCAGGACCAGCATTTTTCACTCTGGTTGTAACATGAATGAAGTTCATAAATGAAAAAGGAGACTGACTTCAAAGTAAAGGCTTAACGTGACCCAAATGCAGAAACTGTGTAACGTGTCACTAGCTGAAGCAGCATAGACCAGAAGAGCTCACCGGAATCATCTTCTGGTTTGAGGACTGTGAAATGGGTTAAACACGGTCTAAATAATAATGAAAACCTGCTTAAATTGTTTTGTTACTTTGTAGGAGAGTGAGATAATTTAAACAATCCAATTTTACAGATACTGTAGTAACAATTCTTGTTATTGTCTTTAACTAGCTATTCTACAAAATGTAACAACAAAGTATTCACAGTCCAAGAAGTCACTCCAGAATAAAGCCTAGTAGGTGTTAGTATGGTTATATTTGTACTGCAGCCAGTGGACAAACATTAAAGCTGAGATAGTTTAGCTTAAATGTTGGATTATATAGTGGAAATCATTGTTTTCACAATAAATTCATCTGCTTTGTATTTGTTTGATTCACTGATATTTCTCTAATGATAAAAGTACCACTGTATATTTTATTGTGGTGTTCAACAATTCTGCAAAATTACAAAGCCTAAAGTTGCACAATGAAAATCTGCCTTTTCGATGACTGGGTCCTATATTTTTTGTTTTAATCTTTATTAGCATAGCCTTTATTTTTTCTTTCTTTCTGTTCACGCAATTGTGTCTGATGTTGCTAATTTGAGATAGAGAGAGTTACTAAATCATTTAGAACATCAAATGCTTGGGTGGATAGCTACTGCAGCACAGATAGAAAACATCACATTTTTGTCAGATGGCTATAAAGCTTGTTGGCAACTTTGTGAATCTGCTGACACAAAAGGCACCTGTCCAAGGCCTTTTGTAAATTATCATAATAAATACATTCATTACTTTTAGTTCAATTTGGTTAGTACTGTACTTTTATGTGTGGTGTCCCAGCAAATTGAAACTAAATTGAAGAAAACAAACAAACAAACAAACAAACAACTGCTAAAACATAAAGTTGTTTGGTGCAGGAATTAATTGAGACCAGGATGTTGTGAGATTATAAAGATGAGGCTAAATCAGTTTTCAGCCTGAGCTGAGCTCTCCAAAAGGAGAGTCAGTGTGACTTTTCCCAAGGTACGAGCGAGCACCCAAGTGCCAGGGTCTGGAGCTAAACCTCTAGACACAGCAGGAAGCATCTGAACCAACTGAATGAGACTGATGCATGTCCATCAGCACTTTGGCAGTAAGGACCCAAAAAAACACAGTAGGTGAGAAGGTTTCTAACTTCTGATTTCATGCACTATTTATGCACTCTGGCTCAAAGCACTTGGCAAAAGAAGAAGCCTTGCCAAACTTGCCTTCCTGCAATTAGCAGCTGCTGATGGCTAATGGGAAACGGAGTGGAATTGCCAAATTTGCCATTTAGAGCAAGTGCTGCCTGTGAGCACCTGCCCTACACGGTCCTTGGTTTAGGGTCGTGGCCATCACTCTGTTAGCGTCACAGAAAGTTATCATCGAGGATGCTGGGCTGCTCTGTGTGTGTGTGTGTGTGCAAATGGGCACAGTCGGGGGGCAGGACACAGTGTCTGGGGGGGGTATTGGACCTTAACATAACTGGCAATTAAGATGATCTGTATATGGTAATAAAACAAATAATATGTCAGAAGAATGTTACAGGTACAAAAATATGACTTTCAACTTTGAAAATAAATAAGTTCAGTTTATTAAGAGCTGGTGTCAATGCTGAACAAAATACACATCCTCCAGTAAAGAAACATTTTGGTGAACGGTTCTTTTTTTTTTTTCTTCTTTTTTTTTGATTTACTAAAATACAAGTTGGACCTTTTTTTTTTCTTTTTTTATAATATATCATTTGTCTCCCTTAATTACATGTCCTTATAACTGTGACCATCATTCTCCTTTAAGCCAAAGACTGAGGTTTGTTTTGTTTTGTTTTTTTTTCAAATTCTTAGGAGTCTGGCCACATTAGCAGGTTTTTTTTTAAGGGAAAATACTTGACAATGAAAAAAAAGAAAAATATATTTTTTTCTAATAAATAAAAATAATTTAAAATGCTAGAGGCTATACATGACTAGTTTTGATTATGTTCATTTATAAATGAAACAGTTTCCAAAATACGTGGAAGCAATATTAAAGGCAGACAAACAAAGATCTGTCTACTTTATTTTTCCCATTAAGCTTGCCCCTCTTAACTTCTCCATCAGTGGTTCAGCATGTAAGAGGAATAAATGTCACATCACCATTCATGAAGTTTGTCAGGCTTTAAAAAAATAGTTCTGGCCTCGAAGGAGTCAACATTCATCTTCAACTTCTCTGATTGGTGGTATCAAGCTGCTTGTCGATTTATATTGATTGATCTGATTGGCCATGTGAGTGCTCATGGGCTTGATTTGAATGTTTCTGGGATAGGCATTATCCGGCTCATCTGTAAACCATTTCTTTTCTGCTAAGGAGCAAAACGGGTAGAGACAGAATAAGGAGGGGAAAATGAGAGTTTTAATTAGTGAAGCACATATACACATAAATATTAAAAAAAAAAAAAAAGAAAGAAAGAAAAAAAGGCAGGGGGGAGCAGTCAGTAAAGTTTGTACAGAAAAGGCAATCAATAGAAGGTGACTTTGACTAATTACTAGCAGTACAGTGCATTAGATTAATACCTCTGAAAGTACTTTTCATGAGAGGAGGATGACATGTTTGCAGATTTGATAGTAGCAGCTAAAGAAAACTGTCAATATGCTAGTTTGCTTGTTGAATGCAAGAGAGCTCTTTCTTTTTTCTTTTTTTTTTTTTTTTTTTTTAATGCTCCTGTGAACACTCTCTGATTCATTTATTGGGGAAAAAAACCCAACCCAACAAAAGGCTAAAGTGAGAAGCCAGGGAGAGCGGGTGGGTTGAGGGTAATGCAGAGAAAAGCAGGTCAGTCCATATACAGAGGAGCACCTAAAGAGCTGGAGATTTCTCCAAATCATCCCAGCTTTGTGGCAGTCGCCACCGCTGGCTCAGAAATCACAGAGGAGAACATAACTTTCTGCAGTTGGTGCTAGAATAAATCCTCTACGCATTCGTGGTGCCAGACAGCAGCCTTGCTCCTTGCTGTACGTGGTGGCTGTTCCATTGCTACTTAGCAAGCCGGCTGCTTGGGCACCAGTTTGGGATGGGGTAGGGACCATCCCTGCAGGTGGCTCTGTGAGGGGCTCAAGGTAATCCCGAGGGCATTGGTAGTGATATGCAGCAGCAAGGCAAAGGAAGCAAGGACCTGACTTAAAGGAAGATTAGAGGGGAAGCTGTTCCTTTTATATCTTGGGGCAGTGTCTGGTTCCATGAACATGGGAAGAATTTTATGGTGTTGATTTATGGTGGGCTGGGAGTGAGGATGGTGCGAGGCCGCAGCGGTGCAGCCATTCCCTAGCTGCTTATGACCGTAACCACCATGTGGCATTGATCATAGGTGACTGTGGACAAAAACTTCTTAAAAGTCACAAAAGAAAAAAAAAAAAAAACCAGAAGAATTTTCTTAAGCCCTTTTGAGAGCAATTACTGCTGTCATTTCTTAGTTAAGGTGTGCAACTTTACAAGATAGGTAGCTCTGTTCAAAGACTAACTTAGAGTGGCTTATGGCCATTAGGTGTTTCTGCTTTGATAAGCAGTTGTTGAACAGGGGTCTCGGTTCTCATCCTCCTTCCCCAAATTCCAGAGGTGAGGGTGCAGAGCAGCCAGCACATGTGGTTCTGGGGATGCAATTCTGCAGCTGAGGCATTGTTATTAATTACATACAAGGTTTAATGTGTGCCACATCAGAGCTGCTGCTCTTAACATGAACACACAACTCTCTTTCCAACGGGGAACGCTTCAAGAAGCTCTCGTGTCTCCTTTCCGTGAGACAAACTGCCACTGAAGTGCTGCTGTAGCTGGGCTGGAATCAGGGCAGGAGTGGGAGAAGTGCTCACTTTAAATAGTTACATAAATACAAATAAGCAAAGCCAAATCAACCTTGGAAACCCAAGGACTGAACACAAAAGCTGAGGAGGTGAAGCAGAGAACAGAAACTGGGAGACCAGGAAGAATAAAGGAGAACTATCTGGCCAGAAATGTAAGCCACCGGCTTCGAAGGTAGGGCCTTTAAAGAAAGGGGTTCGTTTCCAGAATTACTGGACTTCTCAGGCACTTCCATGAATATGATTTTTAAACACTTATGCTTGATACGGCCTTTCAGCACCTATGTGCAGCACCTCTACTCCCCAACAACAAACCCCAAACTCATGAGGGATTAATCCATCATGGTTTTTTCTTTCCCCAAATTATGTATATATATATATGTTACCTGTGCTCGTGCCTTTAAAAAAAAATAAATTGAAGAAAAGGATTTGTTTTAAATGCTAGTGGCTTATTAGAGAATGTAAACAGATCTACTGTAGTGGTTTTTTTGCCCTTTTTCTAAAATGTATTTAGCTTCTTTTTAAAATATTCTACTCATTTGTGACCAGGGTAAATAGTTCCCTGCCCCCTTAAAGTTGCCTGGGTCTGAACAATGTTCAATCTCCCATCTCTCTCTCACCTATTATAATTAAGTTCCCTTTGATTTGAACAGATTGGACGATAGGAATTCATAATGTTACATCCTGCACACTGAAGCTAACTGATTAAGTGCTTTAAATTATTCTTCCTGACAGAATGATAAAGTTACAATCTGTTCAGAGATGATCTACAGCTTGCCAGACTCCTACCGCTTCTTTCTACATTCATTTATCTTTTTGTCAAGCAGTTTTAAAAAAAAAAAAGCGCCTCAATTCCATAGATCTTTTAAAGTAATCAGAACATCTGAATTATTAATGAGACTTTAAGGGAATGTTTCCTGATGGGGGCTGGTTTAAGAAAGGTTGTAGGGAAAAAAAAATATCTGGGAATGTGTACACATCAAAATAATTTCAGCTCCATTTAAAAAAACCATTTAGTTCAAGTGTGACACATGAACCATTATGCATTTGTGGAAACCAATTTTATGTGATCTACGATTAAACTAACCTTTCAGAGAGGTGTAAAGTGTGATGGTTATCATGTTTTAGAAGCCTTGCAAGATCACATAAACAATTTCAAACTAGCAGTTTTCTAATGGTTTGTGTTTAAAATGATTTTGAGGCAAGTTAAGCACTGTGAACTTTTATCTCTACCTGCTTTTTTTAACGCATGGTGCACAAACTTTCCTTACAAACAGGACTTGGAGCAAGGTAATTCAATCTCCTAGCAAGGAAGGAGCACTCACTGTGTGAGTGCCAAGGAGCAGGGATGAGCTGCACTGTGTTTCTCAGCAGCCAGCGTAAAGCACGGCCATCTCCCCTGCTTTCCCTGGGTTTTTCTAAACAAGGCAATTATTTAGATATTAATCTTTACAGTAAAGATCATATCCAGGGAGCTGATCTTTAGAAAGACACCATCAGGTCTCTTTTTCCCTTTACCTGGCATGCAATAAATACAGAAACTAAGTAAATGCAGGAACTGGTAGATTCTAATTTCTTTTGGTGTTGAAATTTCCTTTTGCCAGTGCTGAAACCTTGATCCGGGCATTATCACATCCAGCATGAAATGCTTGGACCCAGCTCTATACCTTTCCTGTGCCTCTTCTGCTGTTAAAATTGTCTTTGACCACATAATGACAAATCTCCTGTGGAAGCCCATCGACCTCTACACTTACCTTTGAAATGTGAGCTTGATGCTCCTCATCTTTTCTCTTGGCCACTAAGATAGTCTGCTCCCAGTTACTAAATGTCCTTCTTGAATCCCTTAAATGCTTTTCAATCTTTTTTGTTATGCTCACAGGCTGACTTTCATACATCTTCCAAAGTCTTAGCACAGATTTTTTACACATCTTAAATGAGCTACTTACTTACTCCTTCCGCTAAATCAATCCAGAAACCCCCTTTTATTTGCTGGTTTTTAGTTCTCTGTCATGTTCAGTCGGTTTCTCTCCCTTTTGGCATATGCATATTAATCCTTACCATATGCATTTCTATGTTACAGTGAGAACAGGCACAGTTTCATACTTTTTTTTTTTTATCTTCCTACACTATTTGGCAGGTTTGTTTTTTAACAGCATCACCTGAGAGATTTTGGAACAGCTAAGTAGCTTCATGTATCAGAAAAAAGAAAATATTTACTTTCCGCTCAACCACCCGTGTTTGCAATGGGCTATCAGCATCCCAGTGCAGCCAAGAAGCTTTTAAAGGCTTCATGCTCTTGTAACAAATAAATGAAAATTAACATCTTGTATAAGACTGTTCCCTGCAGCATAAAAAGATAGAAATAATAAAAATTATCAAAATTCAGATTTCTTCAACTTGTATAACATTCTAGCAATTCTCTCCAATGGATTTATTGTCCTGGCACTTTAAAATTTCTGTCATTAATTCTGGATGGAGTAATCACATTTAAATAAATGTCACTGTGAAACACTCCCTCTTCTGAGCAGAGGCAAAGAAAGTACTGGCTAAACATGACACAAGGATTTTGCTAAATCTGTATTCTCACCATAATCCCAAGTTACCTTACAATTGTTTTAAACACGCTTTTTTTTCTTTTGTGACACTTGCAGGAGTCTGCATGCAGGTGGATTTGTGCCTCCCCACCCCACCCAGGCAGCTCTTTTCTAGCTAAGCTGAAAATTCTCCCATGCAATTTCTTCCTGTATGAGAAAAAAAGTAATGAGAGTTTCTCCACCCACCTGCTCAGCAATTCTTTCTTTGGCAAATGAATATTTTACATGTAACAGGCAGCAAGTAACTTGCAGGGTGAGAGAGGAGAAACTGTTCTTGCTTTCTGTGAGGGTCTTTATGTTACGCCAAGGCAACTAATGTTTTGGGACAAAAATGCTATTCTGGACTTGCTCTTGCTGTTTGTTTTTTTTTATTTTTTTTAAACTAACAAAATTGTCTACTTTTGACAATAGAAGTTTCACTGGGAAATGCCTGACTTTGCCAGTCCAGTCCAGTGGGAACCCATGCCAAGAACCTGCGGGTCTGCTAGATATGGGGTTGTGTCAACACTTGGATCAACAGAGCGCCCAAGAACCTAGTTTCCACTGTTGAACTCGTGCTGGGACTGATATAAAGTGGCAGAACCTCCGCTTAAAGCTCTAAAAGGTCATCTCTTGTCATCAGTGCTGCTTTTCCACTTTCAGAAACTAATCAGGGTAAGTTACTAAGAACGTTTGACTTGGGACAGGCTTCCGAAGAAACTGGGGGATTCTTCTTACTTTTCAACATAAAAAAAAACCTGACAGCATAACATAGTTGATTTCAACATTCCTATACTGGTAATGACCCACCTCCCAGTGTCACCGGCATATCCGTCTCAGAAAACCTTCATCGCTGTAACAAACTATTTGATCAATTTGACTGTAGTTAGCAGTGAAAATTGCACATGGTATAAGTAAAAGTCAAAAACTTTAAGACTTCCAACTTTCAGACAGAAGACAGAGGAGAATTAAGACTTCAGTATGATTTGAAGAATTCAGATTTGCATCCCTATATTACTTTTCTGCTGCTCACAAAATAGGCAAGTTGCCTCTCTAACGTACACTGCGTGTATTTTTTCTATTTGAGCTGCACAGTTACACAAATACTATTTTTGGGGGGATAAAATCATTATGTAGTATGTGACAAGTGGCTTCATATTAACACCCTTCCTTCCTCTGCTAAATGGAAAACAGATAAAACATTAATGGAAAAGCATTTTGGTGTCAAAGCCATTAACATTCTTCCAAAATGCATAACTGCTCTCAACTATCTTCAGTCAATATTGCCAACAAAAAAAGATGCTCATGAACATACACAGGGGACAGGGGAGTAGGGAGGGGCAGGGAGGGAAGGAACTGGAATGAGGAATGGGAAGTTAAAGTAATGTCTGCATCAGGGTAGGCATCTTCACTGAGCAGGAACCTGGGTGTTCACAAAAGGACACGTGCAATTAGAAAGGCAAGCAGATGAGAGGATAAAAAAAGAAAAGAGGGTTGAGCAACAGCAGCAGCAGCAGCAGCAGCCAGTTTTACTTCTGGTTCGGAGGGAAAAAAAGGCAAAAGAAAACCAACAAAACAACCAACCAAACAAACAAACCAGTAACTGAATAAAGTTTGTAACTATTTTTTTTTTTTTTTAATTTCACAAGTTTTCACAAGGACAAGTTATAGAAGGAAACCCACAGCAGTCGCTAGGTCATGCAGAACCATTAATTGTCATACCTTGGCCCATTCTATTCATCCTTGTTGCACTTTAGAAAAAGAAGTAAGCTATGTAAGTTTTACAATGCTTTTAAACTGTCATATTTCCTGTTGAGCACTTTAACTGGCACATCCTTGTAGTAATAAATATTCTTAGGGCAAAACGTTATAACTTTCTTTGCAAAAGAAACACATGAATTTGTCTTTGTGAAGAAGAGCAACTGTAATAGACTTATTTGTAGGGGAGCATCCATAATTTGCAACGTATTTCACTGATAGGACTTACAGCTGCATTTGAATGCACACACAGAGATAGACATATATATACATATATATATATATATATATATATATATATACTGTATTCCAATCGTTACGCTTAACACTGCACAGTGGTACTCTCCGTAGCCCACTTTGATGGTTCCAGGGTTTGTCAGTAAAAGTGCTTGGCTTCATTGTCAATTCACACAGCAAGCAAATCTTCAAAATCATCATGCTTGGGGAAGGGGAAGGTAGAAAACAACACTAACCATAAAAGCACCTTGTCTGGGTTGGCAGTTACAATGCTAATAACTTCTGCATCCAAATATTTCTTTTTCTGGCTGCATGCTCTCTCGCTGGGTAGCAAGGCAAGGTGATAGGTGTTTCTGGCCTCCCTACCCTGGGAGACTCTTCATACCACCTAGGACTAGTGCTATCATTCAAAAGATTGGCATTTGAAGAAATAATAATAATAAAAAGCAAAAAAACCCAAGCTTGAAGTATCATTTCTATGGTCTTCTCTGACAGGTTCCTTTCCACTACTTACTTTAATTCTCTGTCACCATTTTTGTTTGGCTGGGCGTGTCAGTAAGAATCTGCAAGAACCAGACTCTGGCAAGTGCTCCTAGGACAAGATGCCTCAGCACAGGGAATATTTCCACCCCAGGCCTCTTGTTCTGCTCCTTAGCTGTCTAGGGCACAGCACCTTTTCCTCCGCAGTGGGGGAGACCCTAAAGGCACTAGTTTTCTTCCCTGTATTCCTGCATACTGGCACACACCTGTTGGAAAGAACCAGCTAGAAGGTGGAACAGTGTTTCTGGAGGCTCTTCGCATATTAGGCCTCTTGTTGGAAGATTTATACCACCACTCTAACTTCGAAAAGTTAAACTACCATCTGGGGAAAGGAACAAAGTCCCTTGAGATCTGATACTTAAGCATAGAAAAATGCTTGCTCTTTTCTGAACATTATTTATTCTGTACATAAGGTGACTAATTCACCTTTTAAAGATGTAAAAGTCCCAGGAAGGCAGTTTTTAATGACTTACATCCAATATTTATGATACATATGGCTTTTTATCCCAAATGTCAAAAGTGAAAGAAAATATAGCTATTCATGTGGCAGTATAAATAGACAGAATAATAATTTAATATGCAATTAGACTCTTTCTAAACTTAAATTAAACCATTGGAGTTTTACAACTCCATGCCCAGACAATTTCAGTGTTAAAGGGAAAAGACGCTATCTCCGAAAGGCTAGTATTTTAGAGAAAGACCTTAAACAAGCAGAAAAGTCCCTGATGTTGCTTTGGTATAAAGCAAGTGCGCAGCAATAATCTATACAAAGAGTGTAAGCCCTATACAATATAAGCTTTGAGTGTGAAAAATCAGTAGGGATTTTTTTGGTATTTTGGGGTTTTTATGTGGGTTTTTTTCTCTCTTTTTTTTTTTTTCCTCCCCAATGGGTTAGTTTTATACGCTTCAAATAAATGTAGCAACTCCTGTAAATATGAATATAAAAAAAAAACCTACAACATACATCAACACTTCTGCACTAAATGACTTTCTTTGTGTAACTCTGACATCAAGAGCAAGTGTTCACGTTAAATATACTCTAGTTTCTGATATGTAGAGTAACTGCAGTGAGTTATTTATGTTTTCAGTGTGCCTATGGGTTTAGAATTTTTTTTCTTTTTTCTCCCCTAGCATCATAAATAACTTTTGGTCCGTCTGCTTTGTTGCTGTTGTGCTTAAGGGTTTTATGGTGGTGAAATAAAAATGACAATCACATGCACACTGTCATACATATGCAAAATATGTGTACAAAAAGGGAAAACTCCATGGGAAAACAGGGAACATTACTGCTGGAAACATTAACTGGGGAGAATGGGTGGTGAATGCAAGTTCACACACAGTGGGAGCAGGTACACATATCAAAGTCTATCTTCCTGCACATACTTCTGTTTTTCCCGGGAATCCCTGGTCTTGGTGCGGTTCGGTCGGTTTGCTGTTGATGGGATGGAGTGAACTGATGAGCTCTTCTTGCTGGAAGAATAGGAGGAATGGGAGGAATGAGAAAGACTGGCCCGGGACTGGCCAGCGTTGTGGTCAAATTGCATCAAACAGAAGATCAAGTCTGTCGGCACAAGCTCAAATTCATATGGTGGGTTTGTGATAACATAACTGGAAAGAAAGGAAGAAAGAAGGAAAGAAAGAAAGAGAAAGCACATTTAGATTTGTACTAAAACATTTCTTCTAGACTTGTTATCTCATGAACATTTACCCAGATTTTTGCATCTCTGTTTCCTTCAGTGCATATCTAATTTTAGCTCACATAATGCCCACTATGAAACTGGACCTTCTTACGTCAGATATCACTTTTTCTATGTTTTCTGTCACCCAGACATACTGTCTGAGCAGGATGTTCTTCAAGCAAATCACGTCATTATTTTTCAAAGCAGACACCTTACCAACCACCCGCCTTTCCCTAGCTGCACCTCAAGGCAATGACTCTAGCAAACAGATTCACATGTTGACAAAACACAGTAACCTACTCACCCACAACATATTTAAAAGAACAGCCAAAAAGCAGGGCAAGGAGGATTTTAGATGCAGTTCTATCTAAATACATATTTACTACAGAATTATTAAATATTTAAATACTGTCAATAGAGCAAGGGATATTATTACTTGTTTGGATTGTGACTCTACATAAATCAAGCTACAGAAAAATGTATCGGCAAATCTGCAGCAAGGTTAATTTTGTTCATTCATTCCACAGGTACATTCATGGCCTCAAAGAGCATTCATAAAGGGAAACCTGCACATCCAAGAATCCAGCATTGCTAAGTATACATCCCAGACCTGAAATAAACAGCCCAACGAATTTCAAGAACCTCACCTTCCCCTAACCCCCTTCCAGGGTAGGAAGGGCTTATAGACCTTGCTGCTAAATTCTTTCATGCCTGTGAAAAACATTGTTGAGCAAGGCAACAGGCATTTTCTGTCCAAGCAAGAAATGAGTAAAATTGATCATGAAGCTCACACTTTCTTTTCAAATTAATTCAGGGTTCTTAAGAAATCTGCTTAGCTGCCTCAGGGACAGAAGTCATTTATTAATCCAACAAATAATCCCAAGAATAGCCAGTACAGCATAAATCTAAACCGAAAAACATTTTTTCTACCCAATTTGTTCAAATCCTTACAGAAGAAACCACTTTGGTGGGCTGCAGGGTTGTTTATTGCCACATTCGCCCAATAAAGATGCTTTTTGCAGAGAATGAAACAGTAACAGATGGTAGATTTGTGATAGTTCTGGTATGGGTCTGTGTGTGTATTTCTAGTAGGCACTTAATTAAGACACATTTCAAGTAAGCTGCTAAATGGCCTTCAGTTTGCAAAGATGGAAACGAACCTGCTCTATTTACAGCACTGAGGTCAGCCTTGGTGCTGCTGAAGTTAAAACGCAGCCTACCAAGAGAAGAGTTTCCATTTACTGGAAGAAATAATGATTAGCTACAGACAGGACCAAGGGGAAGCCCACAGGAATATTTTCTGAGCATTCAGAAAAAAGAAAGTGTTGCTACTATAATCTAAATTATTATCCAGTAGCTTACAGCTGATGGATATGAGCAAACTGAAGCCCTTGCCTTGTATGCAAGCAAGTGGATCATCATACATCAAACAATATAATCATACTTTTGGAAAATTTACTTTACATTTTTTTTTATTAAAATTAGCTGAAAACTCATGCTATAATATCCAGCCTGTGATTTAAACTCAGCGAAAGAGTCATCATGAAGTCCTCAAAGAGTTACCTTTGTGGCAGTTACGTAAAATACGGAGAAAGCTCTCTTTTAGATTGAGATTTTAGGGTTTAGATTCCAGGCACTGGGATCTCCCTCACCCAGAAGACCAAAAAACAGTGCAGCAGATGTTCTGAAAGACTGGACTTACCGTTTAGTGCATTGGCTGGGAGTACTTAGATGTGCATCCCTCAATCGATAAATTCCAAAGCAAAGCATATTGTATGTTTTCAGTGCTTTACAAAATAGATCTCCATAACAACCTCCATCCTAGGAGAAAGAAGGGGGGAGGGGGGGGGAGAGAGAACAGCACATTTTTTTCCTTTCTTTCTCTGTTAACACAATGTCAGGGAACAGGAGTTTCCGTATGAGCCTGTACAAAAAGGACAATGCATAGACAGACTGTTGCTTGTCACAAATGAGAATCTTTTACCTAAGGAAATGAATCATCTAAATGTATTATTTCAAATAGTTAATTATGGAAGGTGATCATTATTTTGGAGAGCCTCGGTCCATGAAAAGATGGTAAATTGGGAAGACTGACTGATTTGCTTTAAGCTGGAAATATAAAGTTTGGTACCAAACAATGCATACTCTACAAATTCCATTAATCGTGGTATTACAATTGTTAGTATTGTTGATCCTTTTCTGGCAGTAGCCATACTGTCATCTAGATAAATAAATTGACCGGGGATCACAACAGAAATCAGAATTCTGCGGCATTAAAAGGGTAATAAAAAAGCACCCACTGTAAAATAATGATTAAATGTATGCCAATTTTCATAAAAAATATAAAATGTTCTGATTAGCTGAAAAAATAGTTTAGATTCCATAATTTGTATCTCAAAAATATTGATTCTTAAGTCACGATGAGTGTTAATGCCTTCTGCCTTCACAATGTAGTGCGGTTGAGGTGCTGGCGAAAGAGTACTTGAAGGATGGGTGTTGCTTTTTTTATTTCTGAAAACGTTACGCCGATAGCCAAGTGTTTTGATGAGCTGTTAGTTTCTGCTATAAACGGACTTCTGCATGAACCGAAAGGCTGTTTACTTCTATCTGTGTACCCTCATCGCCCATAATCCTGAAACGGTGATTCCCTGTCATTCCTGTGGAGAAGGTTGCTCCATTCTTTTTGAACAGAACTGGTGAACACAAGGTTAATTTAAGAAATAGCAAATCCTACATCATCATCAAAGCGAAGTGGGTGCTTTGGGATTCACTTCAAGATTACAAGACTGAGTCCAGAAAACATTTCTAGATACTTCTTTATCTGAATGCATCCAAAGATTGTTTCTTTATTCGGTTTTGCTTTTATTCTTTCCTTTGCTCTTAGGATAGTGGAGCCAAAATATCAGAAAATTAGGATTTCATGAGATTTTCAGCTCATCCCGAAACAGCAGAAAACAAACCTTATGGCTATGATTTCAAGTTAATTAGCATATTTTAAGCAAGAACTGGAAGCTCTGTGGAAAGACTAAATAAGCCTATCAAAACCCAGGCAAGGTATAGATATCGCTGATGTTTACACTGGATTAGAATGTTTACACTGGATTAGAATGGGTATACCATCCAGGTCAGCTCATCCACCTCGTTAGCTGACAACTAGGAGCCGCCACAGGATTTTCCGTGTGAAACACCCAGGCAAGGAGTGTGGGAAGTCACAGAGCTTCGTACAAAGGGCAAGGGCAAACCTGGCGCCCTGTGCTGTACACTGTCCAGCGACCCACAAGCTCTATTCAATTAAACGGTAGAAATTACACTCTAATGAAGGGAGACTTCTAATTCCATCTGAGAGAAAACAAACAGATTGCAGACCAGCCTTGGTCCTGCATCCCGCCCCCCCCCCCCCCCCCCCCGCCCCGAGCCCCCGGTGATCTTACCCCTAGGTCTGCGAAGGGCCCATCATACAAAGCCAACTGAGCAACTCGACACCTGTCCCTGTTCGCAAGTGTCTGGGGCGTGCTGTAACCTCCTCTCAACGCATTTTCCTCGGCAATCAGTGCTTCCAGCTCTGGTGTGGCTCCTCCTGTTACCAATGTCCGTATCAGTGTGAGGATATTGTCATTGAAGTATGTCTGCAGAGATAAAAGAAAGCTCTTTAAGCAAACACCATTAAAGTCACAACTGAAGACATCCAAATTACAACTTTTCTGGGTTTCTGCTGTTTAAAGTTCTTGGCTGTCTCTTCAAATAATTTTATATAGAAAGTGAAAAGACAGCAGCCTCCAATTACTCTATTTTCTTCTATCCCATTAGGCTTCTATACTAGATCCTTCCTTTTAAACACCAATTCAGGCTGATTTTTATTAAAGTACAAAAATTTGAATGATTTATGTTTCCTATAATTGGTGTTAGTAGTGATGCAATGACTGCTTTCCTTCTTATTGCCTTCATGTCTAATAATGGGCTTTAGGACATGTAATTGTAAAATTCAGACCACATTTAAAGCTTACACAGGCTAGATTGCCTTTTTACTCTTGTCACCAATTCGTTGGGGAGCTGCCTTTGTGCTGCAAATGTCATTACTTATTACTGTGGCTGGACTCTAGCAGTCTAACCGATGTATTGTACTAAACATCTTATTACGAGACTTGACAGTGTTCAGACATAAGCATGTATCAATTAAACATCTTGAGTTCATTCCAGATAAATGTATGATGAGTTTGGGATCCTGGTGGTCCTTTTAAAAAACTCTAGGGTATAGGGTAAGTGTGGTTTATTAGGGGAGATTTACTCCACACTGACATTTTGCCAGCATCTGTAGCATTGCTGGTTTGTCAGGCAAACAATGGGTATTTTAAATATTAATTTAATGCCAGATGAATGACTTTCAAGTTCAGTTAAAAGTATACTGGTATAGTTCGGAGATACTCAGCTAAATATCTGCAATGTACTGTGCAAAAAAAAATAAAAAAAAGCTGAACAAAAAAAGGGAGACACCGTCACTTACAATGTCACTAACGCCTGCGTTTTCAGGAGGTTTGTAAGCATGGGGGATGTACCAGAAGATAATGAGCTCGCTGTGGAGTACCCAGGACTGACGTTACTGGATTTCTGGTTTCCTTTACTAGATTAGTGACTTTTGTTGAATTTAGGACTTGGAACAAATGTCTGTAATCCAACCAGGTAAAAATGAATACTGAATTCTCAAACAGTGCTTATTGGTCAAAGGTAATGCTTCTTAAATACTGCCCTTCAATGAAATTCATTGCTCTAGCCATATAATGCAATTGTACTTAATACACAGGTAAACTGAGGTACAGGTTGAGATACTTTATCCTGAGATCAAAAAGCAGAACTGGCTTCCTATCCATGTTACTTTGATATTCTTTCTTTGTACAATGGAATTTCAGTTTTATTGTTCACTCGAGATGACAGATAAAACAGGAGAAAATGAATTCTACACGGCAAGGTTTTTCATTGTTACAGTGAAGTTTCCTAACTTCAAGCTTCTCTGCTTATTTACATAGGCATACACGCCATTCACCTGTTGACTAAATCAAAATGAGGGGAACATATTTTTATTGTTATACATGCCCTAAAGCAAATATTTGCATCTCATCAACTCCAATTATTTTAAATATCGCCTGGGTAAGGCACTACATACTTTAAATACAAAGTGTAGTGTAAGGAGTTGCCTGGCATTAGTAGGGGCTCAGGAAGATTCAGTTAGTCTAAAACAACAGCTAATATCAAATCAGCTCTTACATATGTGGATGCACTGTGTAACAATTCAAGTGTAATACTCAAACCTTTCTTAACATACAGAAAAATCAATGTGACCCCTTGCAGGAATGTGAGTCTGGAGTGATTATATGATGTTTAATAGGAATTGCCATGGTGAGAGAGAGAAGACATTCAGGCGTGATTGTTTATTCTTCAATTACTTCTTCCTTGATGTCCCTGAGGTGAGAATCAGAGTTGCCCTCTTTGGCAACTTTTACCGCCAAGCTACGCTTTTCTAACTGGAAGTTGGAAGTACATAGGATTAAAAAAAAAAAAAAAAAAGGCATTGAGTTGAGCCTCTTTTTTTAGCCTTTGTCAGCATATACTACATACCACTCAGAACTAAAATAATTAGTACGATTCCTAGCTGCAGTTAGGCAGCAATGTTACTTGACAGCAGTTTCATGGATATAAAACCAAATTCTGCCAGATCTAAAGGTTGAAGACACCGTGACTGTAAAAGCTGGAAAAGCCCTTCCAGTAAGAATGTGCTTCAATATATTCTGCATAGCACTTTAAGCACACATCTTCACAAAAGCAGACCACTTTCTGCAACAGTACCTTTTTGCATGCCTTCCCCACTCCTTTATTCAGAATTTCTGATTCCTCTTTCTTCTAGTAAGTAGTGATATTTAGTATTATTCAAAAATACTACTCTCAGTTTTACCTCTAGAAGTCAAGATAGAAGAACATGAAACAAAGTAAAGCCGTCTTTACTGGTAGACTTTTCAAGTCTGATTTACAGTGAAGCCAACTATGGTAAAAGATGTTCACCTGCTCTAAGACTGATAAATGCTGGTTCATGTAAAACAGCTTCATCTTATAGACTGCTGATTTGCAGTGATTGGTAGAACATGCAAAAGTCTAAAATTGTACTAATAATTTTATTCTTCTTCAGGAGGTATCATTAGGCCAGCCTCCACTGGTTTCCAATTCTTTCTCTCTCTCTCTTTATTGTGTAGTTCAAATTATAGCAACTGTAGCCAGAATGCAAGCTTTAAACACATATACTCTTAGCTCATCTGAATTTTGTACTGTGCAAGTGCACAATTACCCCTTACCGTAAATTCAGTTGTAGTTCACTCGAGCACGATATACTAAGAAATTATTCCATGGCCATATCGCTCATTTTACTACAGATCTCATATTAAATCGAGAAATGAAAGCAGTAGTAAAATCATGTATCAAGTCATGCACCTGTCACAAATTAATACAAATAAAATAAAATAAAATGCAATGCAATACACCACCCCCAAGCTCCAGTGCAATTAAGACATAATGGGCCCAATTCTGACTTATGCCATGTGCCAACCAGGAGTAACTCTGAGAGCCACACACTACTATGAATCTGATGCAAATGAGAAAAGAATCAGATCTATTGTCGGTAGAACAGAATGCTGTCACCAGAGAAAGGCCTCCCACTGCTAGACAAATGTTAAGGCAAAGCTAAGACACTTATTAGCAAAGAAGGCAACATTTATCTTGGAACAATGGCTTAATCTGGGTTTCACGCCATAACTGATGTGGGTGTCACCATTAAATCAGACAGATGAGTGCAGCCAAATGATGGTTTGGGGGGTTTTGCCATCCATGGTGAAAAGATTCCAACTTTCAGGGTGGACTGCTCTGGCATTGCAACCGACCAGAAGAGGCCCAACCACAAGCAAGAACAAATGGGTGAATAGGAAGCTGTAACTTGTCACCTTCTGCTACGTAGGGTCACTCCCTCCTGCACTAATATATTCAACACTTGTAGGGAAAAACTCGTCCATCCATGCTTCTGACTCCTCTCATTACCTCTTGCCACTTTGGAACCGGGGGACAATGGAAAGTTGAACTAGCTGATATCCATTTCTTTTGGAATAATAATACACTGAAATTAATGAGAGAGTGATCATCTTGCTCTGTGGGAGGGTACATGGCCTGGATACGCCAGTACCTGTAAGAAACCGGCCTACAGAATGTCTTTGGAAAGGTGCTGCTGTACCTAAACTAACAAGACACTTCCCAGTGATGGTAGTGAAACCCTTTTGTTGACTGTAAAATCAGTAAAATGAAGAAATATTTGTTTGCTACTGTCATTAACAGAACCCCACACTGGACATCTGTATGGCATCGCTGCAATCGGCACCCGGAATGGGCGTATGGAGGAGGTGTAGCCTAAACACAGCAAAAAAGGAAAGGCATCACAGACACTGAACCTGGGGAAACAGCCCCGACATTCCGGCGGAGATCTCTGAGCTAGCAGTGCCACCTAGCCTACGCTCCGCAAGCCTAGTGCAGCTCCTGCAAACGTTTTGGGGATGCTTTCCGGTTTGTTCAATCATTTTTTAAAGTATAATTACCAGAGTGCTTATGTTTTGCAGTTAATGCTGTCAAGCCTTTTAAACTAATTGGTCTTTTACAGAAAATTTAACTGAAAATTAGCGCATCTTTTAATAACATTGCTTTAACTTTAATAGCGCTTTGCCTTTCATTTATAATTACTCTGAAATTGTCATTTTCCAATTCATATATGCCATTTTTTGTGTGTTTACTAGTGGGATTTTATGGATTTCTGTTAAGAAAACTCCTCCACTGCATGCAGCTTTTAACACCGCTTTCAAATAAATATTTGACCTTGCTTTTCTTTTTCAGTTAGAGGAATTCTGTTGAATGAATAATATATAGCCCAACGTGAGGAACCACTGAGCTAACATCAGTAACTTATACCAATAACAAAAGGGCCTTTGAGACAGAATCAACAGCAGAAAATAAATAACAATGTTTCACGCTTTAAAAACCGATTGATTCTCCAAATATTGTCCAAATTTTAAAGAAGTTTGGGACTCTTTAGGTTACAAGATGCTGCCTGCCAATCCCCTGAACAGGCTTGCACGAAAAAAAGCCCTGTGTTTCAAACTGTCCATATCATAGACTACAACAGTTTATTTTCTGTATAAATAAGACTGTGAGGATCCCTGAGGGAGGACTCTTGAATAAGAGATACACTGGAAAGCTATTTTTAACTATGGTCTTCCATTCCGTGCTTTTGTTCATATAAAGAAAAAGTAGAATTTAATATTATAGAACAAAAATTAAGACCTAAAGTTCTAGCACAAGGAAATAAATTCTAGGGTATCGTATGTTAAACGCTATAATCCGGTTCTGGAGATCCTTGCCTCTAAACGGCACCACTCCGACAGTTTATCAAGTCTGTTGTCAGTGGTATGTATGGGAGGGATGCCAACCTGACAGAACTTCAGGGTTCTCATAGCTTCAGTGCCAAAAGGAATAACAGAAAGCTTTGACTCTCAGGCCAACTATTCAAACCTTTGAAGGTAAACAATTTTTGTTGATAAAAGTAGTTTCCTCGCACGTACAGAATTTACTGGAATACCTATCCCATCAAGACCCAGAAAAGGAAAAAAATTCTTCTCCTCAAAAATTTGCTTCTCTTAAGCTATCTTATGCCACGTAACTTTTTTACAGGTGCAGATAATCTTTTAACAAAACATCCACATCGCCTAAAAGAGGCTTCCAATTTGGTGTTTTTCCACTCACATTCAATGTGGTGATGAGAACGTGCTTTGCCTTTCAGGAGCACCACCACCTTGAAACGACAGACTACATATATTCTTTCCCTGGCTATGCATATGTTATGACAAAACAAATATTAAAATATATTCAAGTCTTTGATGGCAGTAGATGCCTCTTCAAAGACACAATAATGACTAGCTGGTGCAATGTAACGGTAGCCACTGCCACACTTAAGACACGAACGATGCCTACAGTCTTCACAAGCATTTTCACTGAAGCCTGGAGAGCCCACAGTTACCAGCTCATCAACCAGGCAATGCAGGTGCTGAGCTTATCGCTGCCTTCTCAGCAATGACCTGCAAATTGTTATATATTATATATATATTAATATATATATATTATATACTATACACTATATATATATTATTGTGGAATATACTGCCTCTGCTGCAGAGGCCAAACCGTGTGTAGATAGCCCATAGACAGCATTTTGAAAAGTAAACTTCATTAAGTCTTTTATCCTTGACATAAAAAAATATCAGATGATTTCAAATTTCAGTGATCCGATACTGGCACTGTATAGGAAATAACGCTAAACTAGTAGGACATAATGATCTTCGGCACTCAGATTTGAATCAGAAAGTGAGAATGCATTTGTAATCTGTGATTCGGGAGTAGGGTTTAGTCTGCTACTTCCATATAATTAAAAATATATAAAAGAAAATAGTAATTTAACACGGATTAATTCTGCTGAATTATTATTATTCAATAACTAAATATTTGAGCAAATTATTTAAAACATATTTTGCACCTCTTTTTCTATATAAATATGTCCATATGTATGTTTCAAATTACTTGTGGGTCAGAAAGAATACTGTATGCATGGGTATTATTCTACTTTGTAATCCTTCTTACATCTGCTTTACTACAAAACCTCGCTACTGCGAGAAGACATTCATCCTTAATGGAGCAGTTCATGCATTATATGTTTGTATTGCAGACCATATAAGGAATTTGCATTCCAAATATATCAACAGAGATCATAAGCTGTATTTTTTTCTATAAAAATTAACCAATAAAAAACCCGCTGAATCATTAAGTGGATCATATAATGAACTATATCTCTGTCTCGAAGTGAGCTGGCACAGGCTGGCACAGTGTGAATTACTTCCTTCTTGCAGAATTCCTGCACAATTAAAAGGATGGAATCATGATTGCCGATCTCACAATTTAGTTAGGATTTTGGGTTTGGTTGGTCAGTAATGGCTGGAAGTTAGGCAGAATAAATAGAAGTTGATCCTTTAAAACAAGTGTACTCTATGAAAAAAAAAAAAAAAGAAAAAAGATAATATAGTGCGAGTAGATTAGTTTGTGTGAGAAATGCTCTTTTCCTTGGAAAAGAAGTGAAAGGAGAATACATGCTTCCCATGAGAATAGGGATAGTAAAGGAAAAACATCTCACACATCTTACACTTTCTGAAGGGTCAGAAAGAATGGTACTTTTCCAACTCTTTACTAGGCCTTTGAGGAATAAAAGACAAAATAATGCTGCCACCAATCAGGAAAGTGGTGAAAGCAAGGACAGGATGGTGAACAACACTAACTGACTGAATCCTTGGCTTGTCTTCTTGATTAGTACTTTTTTTTTAATTTAGGATTTTCTACTCTTGTTATCACATTTACACCTCGGGCTTCAGGCTGCGCTGTCCCTGACATGTAATGTGACCGCTTAGATGTGAAAATGTTTGGGAAAAAAAAAAAAAAAAAAAGACCCAGTTGAAGAAAGGGACTGCAGAAACAGAGGGGCATGTTGTCAAACCTAAAAGTTAATAAAAACTAGCAATAACTACAATTATTGTGAGGATTATATGATGAGTTCCAAGTAAAAATTTCTGAACTGTCATGTTCTGCATACTTCTTATTGCCTCACTACTATTTACGCAATACACCTTTGCACAAGCAAAGTGGTGCCCACAACGCTTGGCTTGCTTTTTGTGGTGATGCCAGTGGCCACCAGAAGAATTAACGCTACTTTCTCCAAGATCCTGGAAGCACCCTACCGAAGGATTCATTCAGGGACATCGATTTAGACAATAATGTGAGTAGATAAACAGCTCTCAGTACAACAATTTGGCACCTTTGTGTTAAATTACTCCCATTTGTAATGTGAAAATGCTAAATATTTTATACATTGAGATTTTAATTAGAGAAGGTACAGAGTTGAAGTGTGCTTGCTTAGGCTTTCTGAATTTGTCACACCTGCAAAATATGGCCCGGAAGTATTTTCTGAGTTTATTGCAAACTCCTAGGCTGCATTAGAATAACATTTTATCAGCGTAGACTGATATTATTCATCTGTGGATGGAACATATGAGGAATATAGCAGGGAATAAAAATATGTAATACACATACATAAACAAGAAATATGAATAAAATATTAAATAATAAAGATCACTGTGATTTTTTTCTTAAAAGCAAAAAGCTTCGTTGTAAGTTTAGGTGAAGGTCAGACTCGGCTCCTTTAAGGAAGCCTGTTCAGTCGTTTCTAGTCTTACGTGGGGTTTATAAGATGATTCCCAGCACTATAGAACTTTATTCTGCAGGGAGCTCAGAAAGCCTACGCTCAGATTTTAATACGACTATGTCCTTGCGACATTTAGCAGAGCTTAAGGTCCCTCCTAAAGAAGTACAGTTCATACAGAGCA
Organism: Falco cherrug; assembly: GCF_023634085.1. Classification (NCBI taxonomy): domain Eukaryota; kingdom Metazoa; phylum Chordata; class Aves; order Falconiformes; family Falconidae; genus Falco; species Falco cherrug. The sequence continues at coordinate 49,274,799 of NC_073705.1, read as the reverse complement.
AGACTGGTCTGAAAACCTAGCCGATATGAAGCAAGGGGAGATGACAAGGACTACGACCGAGGCGTCTGTTGTAACACTGTACTATGGCTGCAAACTAAAAACCCTAATGTAGACATAACCAAAGGCCACCATCTGTAGTTTCTGGCATGCACTTATGTTTTGACTCACAAGACAACTCATGTGAAAAAGAGATGATGACCTCTCTTCACACAAGTAGAGTTCACGTGATGCGTGCAATGGCTTTCATATCGTTCTAGCTGTGTCCCCCAGCGCTCATACTCAGAGCACTGTTCATGGCTACAGGAAATTAAAAGCTTAAAACACGATTGATGCTGTCTGACACGAACGGTGAGCGTAGGGACCAACACACTGAATTCGGGTCTAGGTTTCAGGAGGGAGATACAACAGGTTTTGGAAAATGTTATCCTTAATGCCTGACATGCAACTCATTGCTTTTAAAACTGTGGACTCGTGTCCGTCCTAGATATCTCTGTTCTTTTAAGGACTCTGTGACCAACTAAAAAATAACCTTGTTTAGGCTCTGAAATTCTCCTGACATCTAAGAGAAAAGCATCTTCTCCTGACTACCTGTGGAAAAGGGACCACACTTTCATACTCTTTCACAGTAAGTTCAATGGAAGGGAATGAAAAAGGTTTTGTTTGCTTACTGCGCTCATGAGAGAGTCCAGCACACTGACAGCAAACGCGGTTCCACAGGCAAAGGGCTGCGTGAGATACAGTTCTGTGTCTGGATCGTCATCATCGTCTTGGTCCAAGAACTGAACATTTGAATCATTTACTGAAAACAATAATAATAATAATAAAATCATAAGGTGTTTCTGGGTCACCAGCATGTGACCTTACACATTACACAGTCAGAAAGAAAAAGAAACAGCATATGTCTGGAAACACAGACTTGTGTCTTTGACGTCACTGAAAATGAAATCAAGATGGATGTGAAAATGTGCATTTAAAAATCTGTCGGTCATTATCTTGCTCATAAGAGGTGAGACTCATTCTGGAGAGGTGACTATCCCTTTGCCATGAAAGAAGCTTTGTGGCACCCGCTGCCTGCGCTCAGAATGAGATACATGATGCTCTTGTATATATCAAGACAATCTCGGTGTTGGTCGGGTACAGTGGCTACGGCTGTATGCACGTACAGTGAAATGTTATCACAAGATACCAAGTCAGAACCCCGTTGCAAAACAAAGGCTGTCCATAAAACTCTGATATAGCCCACAGGCATCTGTTAGATGTGCTGCTGTGATTCTTACTGGAGTGGTGTTAATGCACTTACGGCTTAAAAGAGGATAAACTGTCCCTTTAACATGCATCTATCTGAATGAATGAGCAATACTCCAGCTATTCTCTTGCAGCACTGCCTTTTGTTCAAATATTTGTCTCCGTAACTTCACTTCCTCGGCCACAAATTCTGTATTAGCCACTGTGAAAAAGAATCTATATCAGGCTGTTTTAAAGAAAAAGCCCAAATAAAGTAATATTTGTCATTTAGACTTTCTCTGGCATTTCATTGTCACCGTTAAGCTCTCTGCCTCCACCTCATTCCACTAAAAATATTTGTTTCCTTGAGATCAGCGTATCAAGTGGATCACATTTCATGAAATATTTCATTTCCATATTAGTCCTCCACAGGCATGAAAGCACAGACCGCTTAGCTATGCCATCAAAATACCCTTTAACTTTCTAAATGACAAATTAATTTCAGTTCCCATGCAAGGAAGGGAAATTAAAAACTTTTCCAGCGTTTGAAACTGCACACAACCCTATTCCCCATGTGAACACATCTCCTGAGCTAGCCCAGCCAGCTTTGAAAACGACGTGAGAGCTGCTGTTAACCTGATATGCTTTCGGCTCTGGACTTCTTAGGTTAGAAATTCTTCTGCCTGCTATTCTGATCTTCCTTCCTATATAGTCCCATTTTCCACCCACTCCTTTTCCAACCTGTATGCACTACTGTGCTTGCCACGCTTAAATTACAGACCGTGAATAACTATAGATAAAGCTTCACAACAGCTGTCTAAAAAAGATGAGAATCGTTATCCTCCATTTACAGCCCTGTTGAGCCAGTCCTTGGCCATGATCATTCAGTCAGGACCTGAGCTGAAGTAGGATTGAAAATTCCTGCCTTCCCACTCCCTGACACAATCACAACAACGCGACACCTCAGCACGGTAGAGAGAGAAGAGTTCCGCCTGGGGAGGTGGAAGAATTTCATCCTGAAAAACACCGATACCCACAATGCGCCTGCCTTTGTACAATCGCTACCAACTTATTCTCCAGGTTCTTGAGCCAAACAGCAATTGAAAGCCTGATGTCTCATTGCAAAATGGACTTTTCAAAGAGTTTGTGCCTCACTTTGATTTGGAAATTGAGAGTAGGCACTACTGAATGTAGCGATCTTTTTCCATCCGCATCTGGCAGACTCATGCCTGACTGACACCAGCCACACACAGCATCGGTTTCCAAGGTGCTACAGACCTAACGTGAATTCTGCAAGGGTGGTTTTAGCCTCAATGTCTTTATCTTCCTGATGCAAGGTTGCAGGCTAGGGTCCTAGGGAAGGGAAGTAGGTGAGGGGGATGGAACGCCTGGTGCTGCACCGTGGGACATGCTCATCAGCCACCGCTCACCAGAGCTGGCAAGAGCTCTCTTTACTGAGAAGAGGCAACACAGAAGCTTGGCTGCTTTTTTACAGCTTCAAAAGCCGAGCTTCTGAGAAAAAGGCCTACTCCCCAATATAAACAAATAGCTTAAGGGAAAATATGATGCTGGGGTTTTGGTTGGTTTTTTTATTTATTTATTTTCCCTGGTATTTTTTTACTTCTTCTTGGACTTCCTGTGAGAACTGCTAAGGCATGTCCACCAAGTTGACAAGAGGCTGAATTAACGAGAAAAAAAGAGAAATAAAGAGAGAAAAGGAGAGAAAAATTGGGGGTGGGGGAGGGAGGGCCCGAGAGGTGGGGACCCAGGCCAAAGAAAATGAGTTGGTGAGAAGGTGCTATGAAAACAGCCGGCAGGTCAGACGAGTGTGATCAAAGGTTTACTGATGCTGCGTGGGGGGAAAAAAAATAAAATATATATATATAAAAAAAAATCATTAAGAAAGGCCAGAACAAGACAGTCAATTTCAACCAGAACCACAAATAAAACACATTCAAAGCAGTGCCATGAGGGTAGCCCCTCTGATACAGCCAGATAAATAAAGAAAAAGCTGATGACAGTAAGAACAACAACAGAAAATAAGACAGTGATGTGAAGGAAAAAGGCACTTCTTACCCAGTTCAGTTATCATTAGAATGTGGGTTCCACTGTTTTTTTCCTGACTGATTGAAACCAAAGGCAGAAGTTTGCCAGGCTTAGCTAATAAGTAAAGTATTTAGGGGGAAAAGAAAGTACAGAAAGAGAATAAAGTAAGGGAAAAAGACAGGTAAGGCTCTAAAAAATAAAACTGAAAAAGAAAATAAAAGGACAAAGGACCACAAATCAAGTTTGTATTTGCCATGAAAAAAACAGAACAGCTTCTGCACTTCACATCACACCACTTGACAACATAAATACCCACAGCTAGAGTGGAAATCAGAGCCTGGTTACCTACCATCATTGTATTCTCAGGAGTAAAATGTCTCATACTATTATACAGAGTTTGGTTACACATGATTAAACAGTTCTGGACCATGAAGAAATAAACAAATGGCCTCTTACTATTGATTAAATGCACAGGAAATGTCTGCTCATACTTACTGCGTAGGGGTTTTTTCTTTTCTAACCTTAGCCCAAAGACCCCTGCTTATTTGTTACACTATGTAAAAAGCATCTTGTCTGATAGAGTGTTTATTTAAGAAAATGGAGAAAACCCAAAGGGAAGAGAGAAATATATTTCAGTTATTCGTATAAAGTGAAACAACTGTTACTAATCTTTCTTTAGCGAGAGTAATTCAAAACAGTTATCAGAAGAGAAAACATAGCAGCGTAAGATACAGTTTAGTTAATGTTCCTGAGACTGCGTAACAAGGGAAGTAGGGAAAGGATAGGAGAACGTGCATGGAAGGATGAATGCCAGCTTTCCTTACCTAGCTCTGTTATAATGGGGATGTTGGCTCCTGTTGTAATGGAGGGTTGACGTAACAGGCCATGGACTGGACTGTTGTCTGGAGAGGACCTATCCATCCCGGGTGGTGTAAAGCCTAAAAGAAGAAGGAAAAAAAAAAAAAGTTTATACAGGACAAACATAATTTAAACAAATCCCCACCAACAGGGAATTCCCCATCTCTATTTTTCTGTTTTTTCCCAAAAAGTATGGTAAAAAAGTTGTCATTTAAAAAAAAAAAAGTTACTTAAATTTCAACAATTATTTCTTAGTAACATAATCCTTCACAGACATGGAGGTCATTTCTACTGTAAGAGATTTGGTAGCTAATGGAGAAACTGAAATTTATGTTGTTATCCTAGGTAGCCTTTGCATCAAAACACGGAAAATGGAAAGAACAATGCTTATTTAAAAATCTATAAAAAAATTCAAGGCTTCAGTGTTAGAGAGGTTTACTTTTGTCCTATTAGTATTTCAAAAAATCCTGAAACAAACACCTTTCCTTAAACCTCAATTAACATTTTAAAGAGTATTGTTTGTAAACAGTAGTACAACGAGAAGAAATAAACTGCTTCCATTAGCAAGCTTCAGGTTTGATCAACATGCAGGATTTAAAATTTTCTAACTGTTATATAGGAGCAATACAACCCACACAATTGTAGGTGTTTTTTTTCTTTTCGGGTGCACCTTTCATAATATGCATTTTTAGGAGGATTACAGTTATAGGAATACTGGGATGGAAGGGCCCATTCTAATAGGGAAGAAGAAAAAGATAGGATGGAAGGAAAAAGACACAGGTTTTCAAATGGTGCATAAGAGGAAAGCTTGAAAAGAAACCAGAAAGTTTTTTACTTTTGGGGATGTAAAGGAAACATAGGTGGGAGAGGAAACATTGGCAGGCACTCAAAGCAAAAACAGATCTGGAGAGCAGCAAGGTTCACCTCGGAAGAAATTTGTGTTTTCAGCCTGATTATCTACACAGTTTGAAACGAAGCTCTTGACACTGAGCATTTTTAATTTTTAATATTTTTTTTTTTGATATAAAAAATACCCAGGCAAAGCCTTTTGGAGTTGGATTGTAAGCACTGAAAAACAGGCAGTTATACAAAAGCCCATGCAACAGTTGGGCTGAAAATTCACAGCTGAGAGTAACACGTTCCATCTCCCTTGTCCATTACAGCTGCGGAAATCACGGGAATGTTCTTTTAAACTCATTGCTGCAGAAATGACAGTGAAGCCAGAGTTTGACATTAGGGTTTCATGTAGACCAACACCAAGGCAACACTTCTAAGCAAATATTTGTCTGCTAGGAATAGAATTTAGCCAAGCTCACTTTAAAACACACATTTCTAAGAAAGCATTCTGGGTTTCTTGCCACATTATGCCCAAGTTCTTCAACTAGGGACTGACTTTTGATCCTCTGACATCACTAGTCTGAAAGAGGTTTGAATAGTCCCTTTACCAATTCTAAATGAATCACAGCCAAATTAATTCCTGACGCAACTGTGTTATCTTCTTGTACTGTGGAAACTGCTTCACTGCATTAAATTCATTGATACATTCGTCTGCTATTGAATTTAGAAGACTGTTACATTATGCACTTTACCTTTCTTCAGTTTGGCAACTAATTTAAAAACCAAGAAATCTCTAAACTGCAGTTCTTCACATGTGGTGCCGGTTTGATATTGTCTGAAGGATTTGTGGTTCTCTTCCAGTGACAATTACCATCACTCTCAAACTGTCCCTAAACAAGACAAACTATAAGAACCACTAGATCTGGAATTCTTGATTGAATGGGATTTAAATTTTGATTTGATATTCAGTTAATTTCTCCGTGTCTCATCTATATCATGTATAGAATATATAGGCAGTAAGACTAAAATCACTGAGGAGAGTTACTTAGAAGGTACCAGTATGAATTTCCTTCTGACTATCGCATGCAAGCTAGACACAACATGAGGATTATAAGGACAGGATAAGTAAAAAGGGAGTGAAAAGTCTGCAAGAAAATTCCTTGGGAGAGAAGCAGTCGGGTTATCTTCAGCAGGCTTGCAAGACAAAAACATCGCCATAGGCAAACCTGCGCCAGCAAAGCAATTCTATTTAATATTACCAGTGCATGCAAAACCTTTAGAACGCAGATTTCCCAGGGACAATTTGAAATGCTGCTGATGTTAACAGTCAGTCATTTAACACTACTTGTGCTGAAACGAATTCAGTAAGAGCGCACGGTGACAGCAAGTTGCATTCCCAACTGGTGTTGGTTTGCAGATGTTCCCGTGCGTGCGGCACTGTGGCTGACGGCCATACTGGCTCTCCGAATGCTTACTTCTGCCTGGCACAGCCTAGGATTTCTCAGACTCACGAGCGAGTTGTAACGGAGTTCCTTCAGGCACCACACCATGAGTTAGAGGTAACCTTGCCACTCTCACAACAGCGGGAAAAATGAAAGCAGGACTCCAAAGGGAGGGAATGCTGTCCGAGGGCAGGTGGGTATCAGCGTGACACCTCCTCCTGCAGCGGGCTCCAGAGTTTTGCGTCCTCATATGCTACAGGAAAGGCAAGGCTTTTGCCACAGCACATGAAAAAAAAGCTCAAGTAGCTGTAGACTCCTTGGGCAGTTAAAGTGGCAGCCCCTCTGCAGAATTCCAAGCCAAAATGGCAACAGCAAGACTTTTTACACTCACTTATGTGAGAGCAGAGAACACTAATCTTGTGCCCATGCACCCTAGGGGTTGTGCTGCTGGGAGCATCCCTAGAGGTCCTGCTTCTCTCTTTTTTCTGAAGGCTTTTCTCTCCTTATCTCAGGATAGACTCCTTAAAACATCGTTTAGTGAATCATGTTCTTCAGATGGCCAGAGCACACCTGTATTTCCCTACCAGCTAAAAGCAAACTGAAGAGAGTTGGCATAACCATGTCTGAACGTGCAAGTCCTTCCTGACCTCGCCCTGCTGCAACGTGCGCACACACAGAGGCACGCACACACACACACACTCTCCATCAAAGGCTGTTTGTAGCCACCCTCTCTAACCCTTCAAATATTTGTCTTCCTAGGATGGTGTTAGAAGATTGAAGCAAATGTGGCATTTCTTTCAGACACAGACTGTCAGGAGCTCTGTAATTGCACACTGCGCACACAGTGCATTCAGTCTGAAATGCAGGAAGCATGTTAAAGGGATTTTGTTTTCTCCTTGAATGAAAAATAAGACTCATGCCTTAATATTTTTCGCCCTATGTTCTTGGAAGATGTGAGTGAGATCTGCTATTTTAATTTAATTTCCTTGCCTGTACTTCATTCAGACAGTTCTACAAATCCACTTTTAAAAAATGTAAACATCTTTGAATATTTTCAGGAAAACAAAAATTGGAGTACTTGGGAATTTTGTGTCCCTGTGTGTGGAGTCACAAGGCATCGTAAACCTTCAGGCCACATTCCTGCCCCCAAGTCACAGTGTAAATTCTGTACATGGGCTCTCTATTTTTTTTCCTCCAGAAGAGATTAAAAAAAAAAAAAAAAAAAAAAAGGTGCAGAAAAACTAACCTGCTTTATCAGAACTTTCATTTAAAGGCATGAAAAACTACAAGTGACAGCTGTGCAGATTCAGTGAATGTGACATTTCTGAATTTCTTCAACCTGACAAGTAAACACCTTAAATCGGTAATGCTATATGCATAATACATGACCTGTATTTTGACATCCATCATCAAATGCTGACTTGAGAAAATACAGGTTTGTACGTCAAGGAATAGCACCCATAAAGCAGGGAGAAATTCAGGTCACAGGGTATTAGGGAAACTCTATTTCATTACAGAAGCTGAAACAAGCTAAGGCATCAGATTTAAGATCCATTTTCAGCTGTGAAAAGATTCAATTCCTCTGCACAGAGCATTCATTTAGAAATGACATGCTTTCCTCACAGCCTCTTTTCATTTCCCTTTTCATATTCCATTTTCTCCTTCAGTCCCCAAACCTTGTTCCATTAACGCTCATAAAAATCGTAGAACAGGGCTGATAGTTGTGATCTTATAACCACAGTGTCTCCTTGTTCAACAAACAACTGAGGGAGCTGTGGCTCCAATTGCTTAACAGGATCAACCTCGCCAAATTCCCATAGCCCGTGCGAGGCTGAGCACAGTCCCTGAAGAAGGAAATCCAGGGACAGCGGGGGGCTTCTGGAGAAGGGAATTCCCTTGGCCAGCAGTGAGGAGGTAAGGTGCAGCACAGCTGTGCCACGTCCTGCAACCACTGGATCCCACAGCCAACTGCTGGCGGGGTGAGCGAGCCCCTTGGCATCACTTGCGTTTTACTTTTTTGTGGTTTGGTTTGTTTTTTCTTTTCACTTATTAAACTGTCCCTCAGTCCATGAGGGTTTTTATCACGCTCAGCCTTCTGCTTCTCTCCCTCATTCCACTGTGGGGAAAGTGAGCAAGAGGCTGGGTAGGGGTTTAGTTGCCAGCCAGGTCAACCCACCACCACTGGCTACAGCCGTCACCACCACAACACGTATCGTAAAATAATTTAGGCTGGACCTTTAAGAACATCAAGTCCAACTGTTAACCCAGCACTGCCAAGGTCGCCATTAAACTATGGCCCTAACTGCCACATCTACACGGCTTTTAAACACCTCCAGGGACGGTGATTCCACCACCTCCCTAAGCAGCCTGTTCCGATGCTTAACCACCCTTTCCGTGAAGAGATTTTTCCTCATATCCAACCTAAACATCCCGTAGCACAACATGAGGCCGTTTCTCTTGTCCTATCGCTTGCTGCTTGGGAGAAGAGACAAACACCCACCTCGCTGCAACCTTCTCCCTTCTTGTAGTTGTAAAGAGCAAGGTCTCCCACATCAAACTGAGGAAATGGCTTGTACTTCAACAGGAGGTAGCAATCCCCTATCCCTCTCCGAAACAAGATGCTGCCAAACAGTGGATTAAATATACCACACCTCTGAGAGGAACTCAAGCTCTGGACTCCTGACGTGCTCAAAATCAGTGAGGACTGGCAGTCCGGAGTCACCCTGCCATCAGCAGCCTCCCTTTTTGAGAGGTGGGGACTCCCACCCCCTAACTCAGCTCTAAAGGAGTTTGAGTCTCCTGCAGTTCTCTGCAAAAGCAGCTGGATTCCACGTCTTGATTCTGCACAAAGAAATATTCCCCATCTCCCTTTGGGGCACTACTGCTCACAGGAGGCGGCGAAACAACCAAACAATTGCAAGACTCTAACTCTTTAAGGTTTTCTCATCTTTGTGGAAGGAGAACCTTGGGGAAGGCTCCTTCCCACAAGAAGGCAAGCTCTTTTTCCCAAGGGTTTCTGGGGGTCCAGGTGCTCAGAGCTCAGCAGGGCCAGCTGGCTATAAGCCCTCCTTGTCTCTTATGGAACACGACCGATGAAGTGATGAGCAGTGCTGGGCTTCTGCGAGAGCTGTGCCCCGCAGCCAGGCTGGCCCATGGTTCCCCCAGGAACCCAGCGGGGCATCGCCTGGGGCTCAGCAGTAACACGCAGGTATTCTGGGAGATATGGCAGCACCGTGATGACGTTCAAAATTAAGGAAAGTTGGCACGGCTTAACATGCCTTCTGCCCACTGAAAGCACCAGCAATAATTGTGGTTTGCCCTGCTTGTGCACGGTTTGGAGCAACTGGCCCGATGGCCGAGTGCTCTGCTGATTGCGTTGGCCATAAACCACCAATTTTTGCTCCTGTGCGGTCCACTTGACTGAGTAATGTTCCATGAAATTTGGGAAGGTTTGCTCTACAGAGCAGTAAATATATCCTTTTAGTTTGCTGGGGGGCCAGTAAAGGCTTACTGGGGTTTTAATGTGGAAACGAATCTGGCTCTCGGATGTGCACTGCTGCTGTTCCTCTGGCTTTACCCAGACAGGCATATTCTCATTGCAGATTTTTATGTCACATTTATATAATATCTTCTGTTCTAAAGGATCCTAATGGATCCTTTATGATCCTCTTCCCCTTTCCCCTCGCCACTTTCCTCTTTGCCTCCCTTCCCTTTCAAAGAGGTACGTTATACTGAACCGGCACTCTACGCAGGCAGAATGCAGCTCCCCAACTGAAAATCCACTTGGCAGACCTAAAGGTTGTGGCCTTGTCATTAAAGCGACATGTAAATTGATAGTGCCCTTTAAATAATGCTATTCTAGGGAAAGGTGCCATAGGATTCAACTGGGTAACATACGCACGGAAGTCCTCAGAAACTCATTTTTAAAAGCATATACGCTATTAACTAGCTCTGGGTCATCCAAGAAGCAGGAAACAACAATGGTATTTTGAGCCTGTATGAATATCGCACAGGTGGTGAACAGCCAAAGACACCCCCGACAAGTTACCACGCAGGAATACGGGACAAAGATTTTCATTAAGCAGAGCCAGCCGAAAAGAAATAATTCTCTTACGAAAGGACCTCACAGCTACATCCCTTTGCTACTGTTTGCTGACAACATCCATTAATATTCCAGTGAATTCAATTGAATGATAGAATATACCTGTTATTCTCCGAAGTACAGCCACTTGGGTATACCTGGAAAGTTCAGCAGCAGTCATGCGGCTAAAGAGCTGCTGACATTCATGGGAATCTGTTACAGCCATTCAATTTAGAAACAATTCCAGCATCAATGTCCCATGTGGTCTAGAGACTGAGAGTCTTACCCTGGCCTCAGAACCTGGAAATCCCAAATTCTGGTTTCAGTTCTGACTTTTACTGTAATTTGTGCCTGAAGATCTACTAATCTCTTGGAGATTATCGCTAAAGCCCTGGAAAAGGAATGTGGAAGAGCAGATGTGACTGCCTAAGCTCCCAGCTCTCTCAGAGGTTGCAGCATCTTCAGAGATGCTCTGGGCACAAACATTTAAACAATTAAATATTAAACTGTGACACTCTGCAGGTTCTCCATAGTGCCAGAAGAAGGGACAGGCCACCAGCAGTTTATTGCCTGATATTTAGCACCATCTTGTAACTGCCTAAGCATCTCTTTCCTAAGCCATCTCCAGAAACAGAGGAACGGATGGGTAATTCTCTAATTGAAAACATCCAGGACAACACACAGTAAAATACAAAGGACTTCCAGAATGCAGAGGACAACAGTTTCTAAACTGCTTCGCACTTAATTTATTGCTTGGGATGTCTTCACGTTGGTTTTATGCTATGTTTTTACAAACCACTCCGAGAATATTTTAACTGCTTCCAATATACCATGTGCTTTAGATTTGTTAAATTCTTGTCTTGCTTTGTTGTAATTATAATGCCATCACTGGTTTCCCATCTGCTTCCACCCCCATCCCCTTACTTTCTTGTCAGGAACCTGCTTTTCCAAAGCCTGCTCCTGTTGGGAAAGAATTTACCTCTCCCATGTTGTTTTTCTAGAGGTGGCAAGTGACTGTTCATACTTTCTGGTGGATTGCCCCTCTAGGTATAGCCCCTCTGCTCCTAATATTATTGCCCAGGAGCTAGAAAGCCGGTTGGCTACTTACCAAAGACTTTTTTTCCCCCTTTGATTTTTCTTGTTCGGTTGGGGTTTTTTTTGTTTGTTTGTTTTGTGGGTTTGTTTTTGGGTTTTGGTTTTTTTGTTTTTTTGGTTTTTTTTTTCCCAGAAAGAACCGCTAGAACTATACAAATACTTGGAATGAGAGAGAAGAAATTGTAACGTGTTCATTCAGCAATTATTATGGAATACACTTAAATTCAGAATAACATCAGAAATTGTAATTCTTGTGGGTTTTAGCCACTTCCATCGCAAACTTTATTTCTGAATTGTCCCTACTCTCCATTTACCATTTAATATTTTTCTACCCTAGGTACTTCTAGGGCAAAAAGTTGGTAGCATCTAAGCGTAGCCCAGGTTTGCAGCTAAAAGAATTTACTATAAAATGATGCCAAATTCTTTTCAGTTTAATCGTTAATCAACCTTGAATATTTAGATCTCAGGCAAAAATAAGTAAATATGCCCAATAAAACTTATCCAATAAATTAAGCTATTACCTAGATCGGAGACAAGTATTCAATAACTACAAATGAAATGGAAAGCTCACTGTTAAAAATGATATATCGTCATGTTAGGCGAGACTCTACATTATGTCATTATATCTACATTATATCAAATAAAGTAAATTTTTCCTTAGTGAAAAAGGAAGAGCAAAGCAGATGTCATAGCAAGCAATCAGTAAAAACATTTTGAGAAATAAAAGTAACAATGTTGTCCAACACATGATTGGCAACTGCTGAAACATAAATTAAACAAATTTCCCATTGCTGCTTATGGGAAAATTATGCAGATTAGAATTTGATTAGGTTTATATCATGAGACTCAATTTGGACTTTTAATCTATTAAGCTCCAATAAATGAGGCATCTGAATAGCTCCCCTGAGCAGCAGCAGTAATAACCACAGCAGTCATTTTTTGCAATATGTATTCCAACAATTTCTTTAGCAGATGATTCCACGGCTTTAAGTACAATTACTTTGTAACTTCTACAAAAATTTCAGGTGTATACAGTGAGGAAATGGATCCATACAAAATGCTTTAACAGACATTTTGTGATAATCAACATATGTCACTCTGTTCCAGCAATATTGTTTTTCCATCAGCTTGGACTTACTTACAGTCAACTTCATGGTCTGTGTGGGCTAAATAGTGCCAGCAGACTTGTAAATTATCCGAGCTGGAACTGAGCTGGAAACCTACAGTAAAATGTCGTTAAGTTCTCTATAGGCTGGGTCAAAACTAAAATCCCACATTTGAGGCTGTCTTGGGATCAAAGGTTTAACTGTGAAGGCTGAGACCACATTTTGTCAAAGAAATCTGAACTGGATTCCAAAAGCCAAGCTCTGAGACAGGTTGGATTCAGATCAAGACCACCTCTAATTTATCTGGCAGGTATGCGCCATCGGCCTCCTGCATGCTCCCTGCCACCTAATCTATTTGCAAGTGTCCAAAAACTCCTCTCCCACCTTACTCTGCATTGTAAAAAAAGGCGACTCCTGGCAAAGCCTGCCAACTGGAAAGCATATCGTGCCCATGTCCCATCCTGCCAGATTTCACCAAATCCCATCACAACTCTTTAGTGGACAGGTCGTCATAAAAGACCATAGTCAAGTGACAGTACACAGGTGATTCCCTAAGATTAAATTTGTAATTTATAAACTTCAGGGCTCGATTAAATGCTCAGAGTAAAGGAACATGGATTTTGTGTTCACGTGTGAATATACTTTTTAAAGAGAGGTTTAATGGAGAATTTTCTTCTGGTGTTAATGCTTTCAGCATACTACTACAAAGGTCCTCTGCAAGCCAAAATTTTTTACCAGAACCAGAAACAGGGGGAAAAAAAAAAAAAATCAGTCATGCTCTTTGTCACTTGAATACTGCCTTCTGTAACACACACAACCTCAGAGTAGCAAGCCTGTTGAAGACATCTCAGTAGATAGCATGTGTGAAAATGGGTGCCAAGTCGCTTTGAGCTATGCCAGTCTACACAGTGCTAACTCAACCAGCTCCTCCACAGAAAGCACAATAAATCACATGCACTCAGGGGCAGTTACCACTGTGGGGAATGATAACTGCCTAAGGAGTATCTGTATACCACTTCAAACAAAACTCTCCTGATCCAAAAAGGTAGCTGACAACACCTCTGTTGCAGTTTAATCTGAACCTTGCCAATAATGTATGATGCCCAATTTGAAACAGGCGTAAGGAAACGCCATCCTAGGGCTTGGGGTATATTTTCAAAACATGCGCATTGTCACATCAGCACAATTACATTTCAGAATTACTGGTATTACTGGTCAGTATAAAACCCATCCCTGTCATGTGCAACAAAGTTACATGAAAGATAAGTACATCCAGAAAGTACTTCCATTAAAAAAGATGTCAACTCTTTCATACTGTAGTTCACAGGAGTGGCTAACACATCAAACCAGCCTTATACTCTGTTCTGTTTGGCGTATTATCCCGGGTTTATATGTCACATATACATTATGCCTTATATATGTGTGTATATATATGTGTGTGTGTATATGCATATACATGATATACATCTAGTCCAGTTTTAATATGTCTACCACATAATAAAATTGTCTAATTTATTGCAGTTTCTCTTGACTCTGACTGCAAATACACAGACAATGAAGATTTCCTTTTCTTTCTACTATTTTTCCACATTAAAAAACCCCACACACTAAGTAGAATTTACACAGTTAAGGAATCAGGATGAATCTGAAGTAGCTCTCTAATTATGCATTCTTGAATGATGTACCAGTAGCAATATATTAACTGCTAATAATATCTAAGGTGAAGAACTGCAGCGATACCACTTGTAGTACCCGATCTGTGAAGTTTGAGAATCTCTGTTTCAATCAGTACAGGATCCAGAATCAAGAAGCCAGAAAGCAACTTATGCCTCTGATGGCCGTTCTAGGGGGAAGAATATCCAAAGCATAGTCACCAGTGCAAATAATCAGAAAGTTTGTTCAAACGTATCAAAAACACCCAACCAGGACAAGTATATACAAAACCAGTGAGGTACTGCCTGCTTTTAAGAAAAGACAAACTTTCCATCGCTAAGTTTGCCCTATTTTGGCTTACCATTTTCCCCCTCTTATTGAATATTAATCATCGAAAGAAAAGTAACTCGTCATCATGACAGAATGACTCATACTGTTTTATTACACTTTTTTTTCAAAACCCTATGAATGGCGTACTTCAAGGAACCTTGTCCCAAGATTTTATGACAAAACCCCCTTTTTATGAACTCGAAAGAAGATGTGGTAGCAAGGGGCAGCCAATGAAATCCACTACGACATAACAGAGTATCTGAGATTGATCTGTTTGCTTAGGCGCATTTACTAAACTGGAAATAGCAACGTTGCTAAACTGGAGTTATATGGAAAAATCTTTTTGATATTTGCCCTACAGGAAGGAGTTCATCAAAACATTACTTTAATCAGCTTGTCAAACACTGATTTCAAGACAGGGTGGATTAGATAATTGAACAGGGATTTTTTAATATAGTTGAATTTACTTCTGAAAAGTTTTAAGCTACTGTTCTAGGAAGACCTCTTCTTCATACATGAAAAATTACAATGGGAACAATTCACAATTACTGAGGATTTACAATAGATATAGCTTCTAAAATACACAGATTAATATGATAACAAGATAGTTCAAGTAGCCTTTCTGAATTTAATCTTGGTTACAGCATAAACTGGTTCTGAGCAAGCTCACACTTATGACTAATGGAACATTGGTCCTTAAGAACACCTCCTGTAACCATAGTGTTACTACTCCAACCCATCTGTCCTCAAACAAACAAGAAACAGCTCTACAAACATTTTGTTTCCTCAGCCCCCATACAACACTGCCTGATTTCAGTGAAATCTCTCTTTCTTTTTTTGTCCAGATAAATGATTTAAGAAATGTCTGGCTACCTTTGCCCTCACTTGGAGACTCATTTCTAAGTCACAACACAAGCAGACTGACATAAACTCAGCAGAAATGGGAAATCCTACGACAACATCCAATCACATTATAATCCTGCCTATACATTTAAGCAAAAATCCCATCGAGTCAACCTTCCAGAAAATATATGTCCTGTTAGGCTGTAGGGATACTTTGCCTCTCAATACTAACCAGTAATCATGCTCCTGTATTAGTATTAAGAGTACTTGACATTTAAAGCTGAATACGAAATTTAAACCAGCAACCAAACCTCAAGTCAATACGAAAGGTCCAATTTCAACTATACTTTCATAGGATCTACTTAAAGCTCCAAGGAAAGTTTTCCAAAGATCAGGTATACCTATGACATTACAGAAACTTTATATCACCTTAATCTTGTATCCAGATAAATCAATATGAAAATTCCAGGCACCCATAATCTTATTAGGGTGCGTTGAATGAAGATAAATCACAATGACTAGTCAAGAACAAAGTTTACCCCATTTCCTTCAATAAAAATTCTTACTGTAGCATTTGCAAAATTCATAGATTTACTTTTTCAGGTTTGGTTTGCTCAGACATCAAAAAGAAAAGTTGCAAAAATGCATCGTTGGTTGCACAGCGGTATAGATTCTCAGCTGAAGACCATGCCTCTGCTCAGCCTGCATATCCACCTCTGCACATGCTGAAAGGTTGGAAGGTTCCTGATAACCAGAAGCTACCAAGTTTTTAGAGAGTGTCTACTACACAAAGTCTGAGATGCCTCAAATTTAACCATGTCAAACATAAAAATCAACAGGTCTGCCTTGACAGAAGAATGCCAAGTATTTTGTAATTTTTACCCTAAAGCTGTCGAATTTGTGCAGCTCACTAGCAGGTGTTAAACCGTGCTCTTCTACAGTGGAAACCTACAAACTAGGATTTAACTGGAAAGCACAAAGACCTAAACCCTAGCTTCCTACTGTAACGTTATCAGACTGATGGAAAATGCTGGATATTGATGCTTTGAATCTCTTGCAGACTAAAGCAAAACCAGTGACGTTGATCTCTGAATTCATGTACGTCCTTTAAAAAAACCACCCACCTTTATGCATATAAATAACCATTTATTAAACAAACAATACGTACTGAAGCAAAGAAAGATACCAGAATTATGCTCATGAGGCTGCCTGCTATGGTATATAACTTTCAAACTATCTTGTAATCCTGTAATATATTATCTATATGTTCCATTTTCTTGAAGTTATCTTCATAATCAAGATGCTATCACAAGTATCGTGGGCATTGGAACTATTTTTAATTTTCATTTAAAGAGCAATTAAAGAAAGACAATGGATACACAAGATAATAAAGTAAGTGATTAGCAGCATGCAAATGACATAGGCTTAATGATAATACCCCGTTCTATTCTCCAAAGGGCCTGTCGGGAGAAACCCTTCCTACATGTGGTTGTGCAGCTAATGTGCCTCAGCCTACAATTACAACATTGCTGACACCATTAACCACTGAAATAACATCACTTCATGAAATCCTTGTTGTCTCATTAAAATGCAAAGGGTCAGGTAATTTACCAGCATTGTGTGTCTACTTTTGTTGTGGGTAATTAGCAAGCATTACCCAGCATGGACTCCAACTGGGAAATAGCAAACCTGTGAAATATTAAAAAGAATTGTTTTTTTTATTTGATGGGAATTTGAAAGATTCGCAATTGCAACGTCAACACACCTTTCTAGACAAGAGGCCATGAAATACAGACCTTTTATGCATTTAATGCCACAAGATTTTATGGTTGGTTATTTTAGAAACTAAAAGTCAAATTTTAAGAAATTTACTCCTGTATAACTGGATCTAGATATGCATTGCCTTCTGCAATTAAGACCTTTTTAAAAAATACAGAGAAGCAAACCACCTTACATTTTTTTAAAGACTTAAAAACCCAAAATTTCTTCAAAATGTTTTTTTTTTTTTTTTAAAGTTAAAACACAGAGGTTGGTACGGTACATTCTAATACCCATGTTCCCTTTCTTCTTGCTAATTGAAGCCCCCTATCATCATTTAAAGCAACCTTGATAACATCCACTATTGGCTCACATCTTGTCAGTGAGCAGAACGGTCTCTTATTCTTTAAATGGAAGTTTTGGAACATAAAACACATTCCAATAAAAGTGAACAGAAAATTATGAATTCATTAAACTACTTTGGTATCTTGTGCTATATATAATATTTATATTCCAACTACTGTAAAATATGCTTTAATATCTTTAGGCAACTATAAGGACTTAAATATTTATAAAATGGCTAAAGATAAAGTATAGCACTCTTATTCCTACATACAGATGATGTAAGGCATGCAATCAAAGACAATAACACTTTCAACCCATTTGTCATCTTAAAGGAGCCTTTCAACTTCAGATCCCTTGTGAGCAATCTACATAAGAGTTGTTGCCTACATAGGCAACTCCAGAGGAGTTTGCTCCTTAAAAACTACCAAGAGTGCTATACTTCACATAAAACAGGGTTTTCTGAAAATGGAGACAAAACTATAAATTTGCAGGCAAAACAGCTCCAAGTGGGGCTTCAAAATACTGCTGTATTTATCTCTGGGACATCTGGGAACAGGAAGCATTTTGATTTAATATTTCATAACATAGAGGCAATTGCTTCCTTGCCTGGTGTATAATTAATGCTCATAAAAACAGCGTGGTTTTTTTTTTTATTCCTCAGCATCAGAAATGCACAAAATAGTACACCTTCATAATAGGGGGTTTGCTTTCAAGATGTTGAACGGCAAATAATAATAAAATAGAGTCACCAAGAATTTATCACAGTCTTGGGATGGTTAAATATATTTATAGTTTAAGTGTGAAATCACGTGCTTGATGTACTGTACTATCTACCTCCTCGGCTGGGTTTTATCTTTCTCTGGCTGAAGCAGAAGGTATCTGGAAAGCAGAGAAAGAGGATGAGAGCTCAAAGGTGCTGGAGCCAGACCCTACAGCACTTCTCAAGTACAGGGAAACTGTGTCTCTGCAGCCATTCCCCAACACATTTTTAGCTTAGCAGCAACAGAATTGAAACCCTCTTTTCTTAATGGTTTTTCTCTCTTGCTAGGAAAACTTTGAGAGAGACGGGAAGCTCTTTTCCACGTGTGTAAGTTCCAGCCCCTAACGTTAGTGTCCAGCTGCAAGGAAAATATAAGCATCGCAGCCGGTGCTGGGTGGGAAGGTTTCTGCTGAGGGTTTCTGGCGTGGGCTGGCAGGCGAGCAGGGTCCTAACTGAGGTGGCTTCCACAGCACGGGAAACAAAGTCAACAGCCTCTCTCCCACCCAGCCTCTTTAGTTTATTTAAGTTCAAATCTTGCAAAGACTTGCACATAATCTAACTTTACACAGGTGGATAGTTTCATTGAAGTCAGAGAGATTTATTAACCTGTATAACATTGAGCACATAACTTAAGTTTTGGAACAAGCAAGGCATCAGATTGTAAACTTGCCAGGGCAAAGGCTATATTTTATTCTTGTATATATCAGGACTATGACAACAAGCTCTTAATCCCATCTAGAGCTCCAGTGTGCTACCATAAAATAAATAACAGCTATCAGCTGATCCATCTAGTTCAGCAGGATAAGAAATTATGTGCATGTAGCAAAAAGGTAATACTGAGTTATTTATCACAGTGACCTAATCTTCAAAAATTGGATTTTTTTGTGAGCAAATGGTGATGTGGGACATGCGCTGGGAAGTCAGGCTACCCTTATGTCATTCCTCAGTTATTAACTCCATTACTTAGGATGGTCAGCCTTTGTTTAGAAAAATAATGATGAAACTGAACTACAACAAACATTTCAAAATTCAATTAGTTAATAACCAAGCAAGTAGAAAAATTTTGTTAATTGCATTATTTTTGTCATTTACAACAACTGATGCTGGCAAAAATACAAGGAGCACTCAGAAACACACAGCATAAAACCACCCTTAATCAGGTGTAGCCCCTACACTAAACTATCGACCCTGACAAACCCATAACCCCAATGTCAACGCAAAACACTCGCCATCTTTGCAAATGTGACTGGTAGGATGGATATCATCTATGAGAAAATTTTTCACAATATCTATGTGATTTAGGAAATTATGAGCCATCTGTAAGTATAACAAGCATTCCGTAACCTAAATTACACTGATTTGCAAAGACACACACGAATCTAAATGCTGAAAAGATTAAAGTTAGTGTCATAGCTCACTTTCACACTTAAAAAAATTACCCCAGATCTTTCACTTTTTGCCAGCACTGCTTATTTATTTATTTTTATTATTACATCTACATTTAGTATTCTACATTTACTTATATGCTTTCCTAAGGAGGTTAAGTAACCCCTTAAACTCTCAAATTATTTAGCTGGCTTAAGTAGAGTTTGATTTTCTGTGTTCGAAAGTAAGGCACTTTATTTCTACATTTTCATGTAATATAACAAGTTAAACATAGGAAATAGTACTGGAGTGGCCACAGAATATTGAATTCCATAGCAGCCTAAAAAGTAACTGTGTCTATGATTATCCAACCCTATATTCTGAGTTCTTCACTTAAAACCTTTAAGTTATTATTATAAAATAAGACAAATAAAGATACAACATTCAGCCGACCCCCCTCCTTCGGGAATTGTTTTGAACTTATAACGAATGCCTGTAATGGTGCTACAATACAGTTATCTCTGAAAGTGACACAAAACTTTTACTAATGAAGCATTTCAGACAGTGTTTATTTTTTCCCCTTCTTTAAGAACTTTCCCTCTTTTCCAATCCTGATAATGCCATGTTCTCTCTCTTTTGCTAACATTTCTGAGATAAAACAATCAAGAATTCTTGCTTGGTAGAGGTGAAAAAGAATATATTACCTCCAAAACACAATGGAATACAGATCTCAAATTCATTTCAACAGGAAATTTCTTGCAGGAGATTGCTACCCTACGTCCATCAAAAATTGCAAAAAATTTAAGAATTAATCAACAGATCATGAAACAAATCTAACGGAACTCCGGGGCTAACCATTTCTGCCCTTTCAAGCGGCATCTAAGCCAGCTCCACAAAAAATGATGATGAAGCCACAAGTGATTTTTAAAGGAACTGGATCAAATGAAACTAAACTCGTACAAGGTTATTTTAGCTTGTGCAATCTGTTACACTTGAAAGTCAGCGTGTAAAATTCTGAGTATGTTTACTTGATTTTATAGGATTTTCCCCAGAAGAATCCTGCCATCATGCATGAGATGTATTGCCCAGGAGTTCATCCCCTCTTTATTTTCTTCTCTTTATTCTTTCTTGTTGGAGGATCTATTACAGTAACTGTAAATGAAGGCCCTAAAAGGATCTCTCATATGTTGAAATAGTGTTCCTAGGGAAAATTCTCGTAAGTTGAAGTCATTCAGAAAACAGCTGCAATTGTTACTATGCTGAAATACATCTACCCTGCTGTACTGTGATCTGTCTTGTAACGTCCATGGAAAAACATGTTACTATACAGCCCCCCCTTTCTTTACTTTAGACCTGCTTGGAGCCATAAGATCACTTTTCTTTATTGTTTAGTAAGTGTTTTTTAATGAAACGTACTGCTTTTATTATATAGGACTCAAAATAAGATCTAAATCACTATCCAGTAAAAGAAAATTATTGAGTTGGATATCTAACGTTACTACCCAGAGGCTACTCTGGTACAGTATTTATAAATCTCTAAACAGTTAAGTATAATTGTCTTTCTGGTTTTCGGGAAGAAAGCCAAATAGCAGTTTTAGTTACAACTAAAGAAAAACATTTTGTGTTGAGCCCTGTTCATCTGGTGGGTAAAACAACAAGTAAAATTCCCACAATGGAAATTCTGAAAGAAAATGCAGGAAATATGACAAATTAAATGGGAAGAGCTAATAGATGCTACTTGAAGAAGAAAGGATAGAAAGGTCAACAGACAGGAGGAAAGGATTGTTACCGGGGCTCTCCCAGCAACTGCCAAGGCACAGCCCATCCCAGACTCAACCTTTGTGGGTGTTTTGAAAAAATGTTCTGGCTAGGGAGCACAAACGCTTAACACAGATCTGATATCCTTTAGTCTTATCTCCAAACTATTTCTTGATAAAATAAACTCACTTTGCATTTGAGGGGACAGAATGAGAATCAGGAAGGACCAAGGGACAATAGAAAAAGCCTGCAGCACTTGAGGGCGACCTTTTTGCCCCACCACAGACATACCTCTTCACAAACCTTTCTGGGAAAACAGTCAACATCTATGAGAGGAACTGCAAGATAAAAACAGGACCTCCCTCACCACACAAAAGACATCTGACTGGCTTTACGAGTCATTTTGCAAAGAGGTGGGCCAAAAGCCACCATCACGGCATTTTGTATCTCGGAAGTTGATGTCACTGAATGAAAATGATAGCTCTCTGCAACTTCAGTTGGATACGCTTTGGTCTTTCTGTCCTTGGAATCTAGGTCTCCCAAAGGCAACAAACTGCCCTGATGACTTCCAAAAGCTCATTTCAGGACATCAGCGACTGCACCCCTAACCTCTAGTGAGCCTAAGGGTTGCCTGGTCAGCTTTGAAACGCCCAGTGCAGACAGCCATGAGAATGCTTTCAACATGAGAGCTTTGGACACGGGTCTGATTTGAAAGAGTTTCTTGTTCTTTTCCAGTAGACTTACACATTTTATGGAAAGGAGACTAACAATTCCTTCCAGAACAGTTAGTAAGCTTTTCCTTCTATGGAAGGCATCTTGTTTCCATTCACAGTTCTCTGTAGTCATGCGTTTGGTCATATGTTTCTAGACAGCTGATGATGAATATAGATTTGACAACTTAGTTAACTTTCATCTGCTCTGGGTACTCCAGGGTCCTTTGTAGCTCTGGTCCATGATATAGTAGGTTTTTTGGGTTTTTTTCTGTGCCTTTGAACTATGAAATATTTTTTTTCTTCTTCAGGTCAAGGCAGAGCACTCTGATTGGTTAAGATGCAATTCTGGCAGGATCAGTTAGGACTCAAGGCAGGCAGATCAGAAGACAAAAGTGTTCTCACACTACTTAAGGAAGGTCCAGATAATTAATGCTACCCAGTCCAAAAGCCCAGGAATATTGTAACACTACAAGAAGACACTAGCAAGTCTTTGCTCCTGCATGAGAATGGCTGTGTGTGTGTACTAAGTTCATCTTGAACCAGTAAGGAGCAAATCCTTTGCTGATATAAACCAGATTAATTCCATAGACTTTCTTTCGGCAGTTACCTTCATTGGGAATTAGCAGCCCTATTTACAGAACTTTCCCTGTCAAGAAGCCTTGCTGTCACAGGTCCACCCTCCTGTTCCTTCCACAACACTTTTCCTCTTGGATTACTCCTGGGTTCAGTCGGCACAATGCTGTGTCCCTGGTTGGAAAGGGCACGTCTGGATGGATACAGAAGGTTGGTTGGCTGCTAGTGATGAATGTTCATATGCCTAGGACTGGAAGCAACCTTGGTATTGAACCAGGTGGTGAGGGTGAGGCTCTGGGGGAAAGGGAATGAAATCCCAAAATTTGTGGGTTCTTTTTCTGCTAACAACTTAGAACGGAGGAGATATAAATACGGCCCAGTACCTCAGCACTAGCCAAGGATTATGGCTTAGCTGAACATTATATAAATTTGCATCCTGCTTTTTATGGCACATTTCTTGCACTGGTGCCATCTTTTGTCTGACACTGAAGTGAAATAACCACAGATAAAACCAGGAAAGGTCCTTGTGCATTTGATAACCTATAAGTTAAATTACTGTATTTTTTTTTCCTTTTCAGAGGCATAAAACATAAAATATACATCAGGCTTTTGCATGAGATTCCACTGCTGACTACAGAGTTATACTAGCTTATTACTCAGAATAGCAGGGGTAGGATTATGCTGTTAATTCCCTCACCAAAATTCTCACAGCTTAGCCCATACGTTTCTCAGGTTGTCCACATGTTTTGTTTTGTTTTGTTTCTTCTTTTTTCAACACTCTGTCACAGGTCAATTAACATTCTTCCACACACTCAGGTTTTCTAATGTCAGTCTTCCCTATGACCAGTAATAGAAGTCACACAAAAGAACAGCCCAGAACACTCTGTCAAAGAACGGCATTGGTGAGGAATGTCTTCATTCAATTTCATACATTCAGATCTAGAAAAAATTCAGACTGGCTATACTTAAGGCTTGTACCAGCTAA